>NW_021963769.1:0-55017 GCF_901765095.1 Microcaecilia unicolor | reverse complement strand
CTGTTTTCCATACCTTTCCTAAACAAACCCAACATTCTATTCGCTTTCCTAGCCGCAGCAGCACACTGAGCAGAAGGTTTCAGTGTATTATCAACGACGACATCCAGATCCCTTTCTTGGTCTGTACTCCTAACGTGGAACCTTGCATGACGTAGCTATAATTCGGGTTCTTTTTTCCCACATGCATCACCTTGTACTTGCTCACATTAAATATCATCCAGGGCCGTGCCGACGCGGTAAGCGAGGTAAGCATGGCAGGAGGGCGCCATCCTCTGGGGGGCGCCCCGCCGCACCATGCTTACCTCGCCCTCTTCTCCCCAGATCCTTTTTTTTTTGTTTAAATTTACCTCTCCGGCGTGCGGCAGCATAGGCAGCGTTAGTGAGAAGGAGGCGGCGCTCCCCCAGCCACCCCGACGTGTCTTCCCTTCGCTCGGTTCCGCCTTCTTCTGACATCATTTCTGACGTCAGAAGAAGGCGGGACACAGCGAAGGGAAGACACGTCGGGGCGGGGAAGCGCCGCCTCCTTCTCACTAACGCTGCCTACGCTGCCACGCGCCGGAGAGGTAAATTTAAACAAACAAAAAAAGGATCTGGGGAGAAGAGCGCGGGTAGTGTAGCGCTTGTTTTCGGGGGGGGGGCGCCGGAGAGGCCAACTGCAGGGGGGCGCGGAGACCCTAGGCATGGCCCTGATGTCATCTGCCATTTAGCCGCCCAGTCTCCCAGTCTCGTAAGGTCCTTCTGTAATTTTTCACAATCCTGTCGTGAGTTAACGACTTTGAATAACTTTCAGGCTTATTTTCAAAGCACTTTGGGAGGCTAAGTTCCATAGGTTTCTATGGAACTTTGGGAGGCTAAGTGCTTTGAAAATATGCCTCTTTGTGTCATCAGCAAATTTAATTACCTCGCTAGTTACTCCCATCTCTAAATCATTTATAAATATATTAAAAAGCAGTGGTCCTAGCACAGACCCCTGAGGAACCCCGTACTGTGCACCAGTACATTACCATTTCTGTACTAGCAAAGGAAATGGGGGTACTTTCTTACTACGAAGGGTTACCTGAGTAATAGTAGCTGCATGACTGGGCAATGGGTTCTTGCCAAGAGGTATTATCAGTATTTAAAGTGACAAACACTAATTTCTGAAGTAAGACACAGTAAGTAACAGCACAGGGGGAAGAGACATGAGGATCCAGAAAAATCAAAGTGGCATAGAGCAGGCAGCTGCCTATGATCCATACATCAGCCAGTTCTCCAGAGGCCAGAAGGAGCATCTATAGCAGGGGTGTCCAATCTCGGCCCTCATCAGGTCGGGTTTTCAGGATTTCCCCAATGAATATTCATAATTCTTATTTGAGTTCACTCTCATCAAATGGTTGCAAACAACTAGCTGCTAATCATTAAGAACCATTACCAATTTATTAACAATCTTTATTTAAACACTAGTAAAAAAAGCCCCGTTTCTGATGCAAATGAAACGGGGGGCTAGCAAGGTTTTCTTCAGAGTGTGCATGTGGGAGTGTGTGTGTCCCTGCCTTCTGCCCTTTCTCCCTTCCCCTCTGCTCTCTGTCCCCTCTGCTCTCTGTCCCCCCCCCCCCCCCAGTCCTTCAGTGTTAAGTTTCCCGCTGTGCTGTGTTTGTTTGTGTTACAGAGAGAGTGAAGGCGTCTGCCCTCTCTCCCCTCCCTCCTCCAGTCCTTCACTGTTACAAAGAGAGCGATTTCGTGCTGTGCTGTGTTTTCCTTCACTGTGTTACAGAGAGAGCGAGGGCGGGGCAGACACTCATGGGGAAACCGGATATCTCTCCCCCTTCACACTTCCGGCTGGAGGCTTCATTAGAACGTTGGTGCTGCCTTTTATATAGAGAGATATTGTCTCATTATTATATATTCACTGCTGTTTGACAATTCCTCAAACACTATCTAACACACTCATTCATCTCTTTCACACTCAAACTATTATAAAATCTCATAAATACAGACACCTATAGCGCATCACCTTCAAAGAATTATAACACACACAATCCTAAACACTTAAATGATTCTAACAATCTTCCGCAATTTGGTACAATCACTAGTACTCAGTCACCTGGACTATTGCAACTCACTCTACGCCGGCTGTAAAGAACAAATACTTTAAAAAAACTCCAGATAGCCCAGAACACAGCGGCCAGACTAATATTCGGAAAACCAAAATATGAAAGTGCAAAGCCCCTACGAGAGAAACTGCACTGGCTCCCACTCAAAGAACGAATCACGTTCAAAGTATGTACCCTCGTTCATAAAATGATCTATGGAGCTGCCCCAGCCTACATGTCAGACCTAATAGACCTGCCACCCAGGAATGCAAAAAAATCTTCTCGAACATTCCTTAATCTTCATTTCCCCAACTGCAAAGGTCTGAAATACAAATTAACACACGTCTCCACCTTCTCTTACATGAGCACGCAACTCTGGAACGCGTTACCACGCTATCTGAAAGCGACCTATGACCTGACCAACTTCCGTAAACTACTAAAGACTCATCTCTTTGAAAAGATATACCACAAAGAACAAAATATGTAAAATCTCCAAATACACCCAGAAACGTCGTAACGCGTCTAATGTTTTACAATGTCTCTGCTACACCATTATCTTGTATTTCTAATGTCTGAAAATGTCTTCTGTAATGTCACTATCTTGTACTTCATGACCATGTAACCTAAAATCCTTCTGTAAAACCAAATGTATATCCTTTTCTATTTCCAGTATCCATGATATATTGTACGCCACATTGAGCCTGCAAAGAGGTGGGAAAACGTGGGATACAAATGCAATAAATAAATACATAAATAAAATGTCAATAACTTCACTTTCATATATGGTCCCAGGTCACTCCACAGATATTTCTCCCATTAAATTCACATTCTAGTTTTCATAGTCTTTAGAAGCTTATTCGATCAACAGGAGTCCATGTAAGCAATAATTACACCGTAACCTGTTCTCTAAAGTGTTCATCCACTTGATCTTCTTAATTGTGTAGCCATAACCCTCTTCAAGTAGACAACCTCAAGTCTTATTTCAAAATGATCTCTTCATAAGGTAATAGGTTCGTGTCCTTACAACACGTCACACTCCTCGTCTCATTGAGGAAACCACAATGCAACCCTACACGATCGTGTTTCGCTTTGCAAGCGTCTTCAGGGGTCTTAATTTCTAAAGCAAACAACATTAATGCTATAACTCCATTCACCAAACTAACCCACTCCATAGCAGTAGGCTCAACGTGGCTTACAGGTTCCGGAAAGGAGAGCACCAACTCCGGGAATATATACAGAGTGGAAAATAGAGTGACAGTAGGTGCAAGGAAGCTGATAAGGTTCCGGAAAAGAGAATATACAACTCTGGGACGAATATATAGTAGCATATAGAGAGAAGTAATCCCAATGCGGCTGGGGATGGGACTACAGCTTCTTGCTGCCGGGATTATGAAGACTTGTCTGCTGGGAGCCGGACTGTGACCTCCAGCGGCTATTCCCCCCTTCCCTAAGGGTATTTGGCTAATCTGCATCCCATTACAAAACATTGCTGACATCTGCCTGCAAGTGGCAACGCTGTTTACGATCAGAACTGATCGGAATTAATTCCAACTAATTAGATTTCCAGCTGCTGGTGAACCCGATGCAGCGTCCCTTGAGGCCTCAGGAAATCACTTCATTTGATTCCTACCTATGCATTTATTTAGATATTCAAATGACATATTAAGCACGCGCACTAAAAAACAGTTCAGTTCAGCAGCTCTGCGGCATAAATTAGCACGCGTGAACAGCATCGTTAAACACAAGAGTAACAACAGAGCAGTTCAGCAGTTTATGATCTGAGCTGCCAAGAGGTTTTCCAAGGTAACAATGCAATCCGGGACTGTCAGTGAACAAACCTCAAAAGGGTCCGGTGACAATGTACATGTTTCAGGGTCCTGTAGCAGTCAGCAGCAGGAGGGGGGAGGGGACCTGCTTTCCCTGATTCGGAACTTTTTTTTTTTCTCCTTTTCCATCATCCATAATTCATGTCCTTGGAGACCTGCTAGGCTTTTTCTTGCAATGTGTCAATTATGCTCTACAAGCTGTTTGCAAGAAAAGGCTAGCTCACCTAGCCAGCAGAGAGGATTTCAGTTTATTGCTTTGCAATACCTCCTTTGAAGCACGCTATTAGTATTCACAGTTGTTATCACACGGACCCTTTTACTAAGCCGCGAATGCGTCTACGTGCGCCCGACGCGTGCCAAAATGGAGTTACCGCACGGCTACCGCAATAATTTCATTTTTGGCGCTTGTCCGATACGCGCATACGAAAAATGATTTTTATTTTTGGATGCAAGTATCGGACACGGGCCAAGTGGCACTTGACGCACGTAGGTCATTACCGCCCAGTTACCGTGTGAGTCTTTACCGCTAGGGCAATGGCTGACGGTAAGGTCTCAGACCCAAAATGGACGCCAGCAAATTTTGATTTTGCTGCATGGCCATTTTCGGCAAAAATTTTAAAAAGGCCTTTTTTTACAGGCGCGCTGAAAAATGGATCGGTTCACGCCCAAAACCTGCGACTACGCTACCATAAGTCATTTTTCAGCGCACCTTAGTAAAAGGACCCCTTAGGCAATATAGAACCGCAATTGCTTACGATAAGGGTGTACATTTGATTCATTCATTTTACCTGCACAAAAGTCGACTTAATGCACATTAACCTGATTCTTGAGCATCACATTTTCACACACATTATAAAGCTTTTAACCTTAACATTTGGAATGGAACGAAAAGTCCAAAAATCTGCCTAAAGTCCAAGAACAAACCACAAATTTTTTCATGCACATCCCTAACATATATATATATATAATTATTATTTTAATTATTTATTTATTGTCGTTTTGTATAACATTTTTACAAGTCATTCACTTGTTAACAGAAACACAGCTGTAGAAAAATATCAGTAAGAAAAAATTATTATCACAGAAATTAAGTTACAACAGCTTTCTTAGACCACATACAGTGGGGGACGTGAAACAGAAAATTAATACAGGAGTATTATAGGAAAATTAAATAGCTTTAAAGGCTACGTGTGGTGCCTCTAAATTTAATTTATCCAACACTATTTTAACTTTTTCAAATCTAGAAATGCTTTCAATTGTTCAGGTGTGTAAAATATATACTTTGTCTCTCCAAATCGTATCAAACATTTACATGGATAGGCAAGGAAGAATGTACCCCCGAGTTCCAATACTTCATGCTTCATAGACAAGAAAATCTTTCTCCTTTCTTGAGTTGTTTTAGTAACGTCTGGAAACACCCACATTTTTCCACCTCCAAAAAGGTCGTTGCAGTGTTTAAAATAGAGTCTTAAAATAGCATTAAGGTCTTGTTCGAATACAAAGGAGACTAGGAACGTGGCTCTCTTCGTAGCGTTTTCTATCGATTGTTCCAAAATAGCAGATATATTATTCAGATCAATAATTTCTCCCCCACCTACTACTACTACTATTAAACATTTCTATAGCGCTACTAGACTTACGCTGCGCTGTACAAATTAACATGAAAAGACAGTCCCTGCTCAACAGAGCTTACAATCTAAATTGGACAGATGAACAGACAGCTAGGGGTGGGGAAATTGCAGTGGTAGGGGTGATAAGTGAGGGTGTTGAGTAAGAGAGTCATGGTTAGGAGTCGAAAGCAGTAGCAAAGAGGTGGGCTTTAAGCCTAGACTTGAAGACAGCCAGAGACTGAGCCTGACGTACTGGCTCAGGGAGTCTATTCCAGGCACAGGGAGCACCTCTGAAGTTCCCTTCATTTTTCCCAGGCTTTTTAGGAACATAATAAATCTTGTTGGTCGGGGGAATAGCATCTTGAGGTATTTTCAAATTTTCAAGCAGATACCTTTTAAATAAGTCAATAGGCAAGGACCCCTGTACTTTCGGGCAATTCAAGAGGCGCAGGTTCAAACACCTATTATAGTTTTCTATCTGCTCAATTTTTCTGTGAAGAGCCAATTTGTCTTTTAAAAAACCTTGGTGCCCGTTTATTTCACTGGAACCTCATGACCCCTTACAATTTACACTGATTTCCAATATGTGCATCAGGCACTGACCAAGAATCTGGAAGGGTGGTTAAGAAGAGGTATGCTCACAGGGCAAGGTACATCTGTCTCACATTTGACCAGTGTTACTGACGTCATTTGGCTGCTGAAGGATTGGTTGGCTTAAAAGACTGACTCTTGCTTCCGATTGGAGGAGAGGTTGCCGGGGGTGGGGCAGTGGGGAGGGAATAAAGGCTGGGCTTCCTCCGAGGCTCAGGGTGTTTCCTGATCCTCGAAGGTGGCTTTGCCCTCCCTCCCCCCCCACATTTAATTGAGGGGGGGCGAACAGGTCCCTGCTCTAAGGGTTAACAGTTCCAGCCATCACAATCTGTAGATATCATAAAAGAAATGCAGTCACAGACCCTCCGGACTGAGCTGAGACAATGGGAAAGTGCGGGATATCAGTCCCACAAGGCAATTTGGTTTCATCCCTCAGCTAACCCTTGCGTTTCTTTTTCAGGCTCTGACAATGATGTTAGGCCACAGGCATTTGCCACTACCAGGGGCGTAGCTATGTGGGGCCATGGGGGCATGGGCCCCCGTAGATTTGGCCCTGCTCCCCCGCCACCAACCCCTTCGACCCCCTCTCCCGCTGCCGCCAACCCTCCCCCGCCACCTCCATTGCGTACCTTTGCTGGCGATTCTCCTATCTCCCCTGCCCCCCCTCCAGCCACCCAGCGATTGTTCTATCTCCCCTGCCCCCCCTCCAGCCACTCCTCCACTTTAAATTCCCCCCATGTGCTACAGAAAAGCACCGAGCACATCCTATTTAATAAAACGCACCTTCAACGTTTTGATGCCGAGAAAGTGAAGCCTTGAAGCCTTGAACCATTCGTGCGCTCTGTAAGGCTCCATCTCCTCAATTGATGACACGTAGTTCCGGAACGTTGCAGGAACGCTTCAAGGCTTGAAGGCTTCACTTTCTCGGCTTCAGAACATTGGAGGTGCGTTTTATTATATAGGATGTGCCCTTTCAAATTACACCCCCCCCCCCCCTGAACCACAAGATATCCCAAGCAGACACTGTCAACTGCAGCAATTAGTCTGCTACACTGCAACCGAACTTTGCATCTTAGAAGGGATCTGATGCACTATGATATAAACCTTCACTAATCCCACCCACACTGCACACCTATCAGTATCAGCAGTCCTCACTCTCACTTCTTTGTTCTAGGTACGCACATGCCGAGGACGACACATTCATCTTACGTACTCGTAAACCTGTCACTGCACTAGCATGAAAATTTAGGCTTCACCTTGACAACTGACACAAAGTTGAACCATCTTTTCTGCTCCCTTTTCCTTCTTGTTAGTCTGACTGCTGCTCAGTTCTTTTTCAGACATTTACTTGCAAGGAATTTTCTCTGGCAACTGCATGAGTTCACTGCAGTTCAGCTCTCTCATCCTTGTTTTCAATTTGGCTTGTTCATTGTACAATATCAAGTGTCATCTCTGTCTCTAGCTCTGACTGTAAATTCTGTTGGCTGAAATCCAATCCACAGGGCTTGCCTAGAGGTGTGTGGTGTAGGGGTTTAGGCTGTGGCCTCTCAGTGCAGGGGATGTGGATTATTTATCCTGCCAGAGCTGCTGCTGCAAAGGGCTAGGAAGCTGTGTGTGACATGCAGGCCCGTTTTTGTTTTGGTCACAGGAGGGTGCTCTCCAACATCCCTTCCTCCTCCCCCTTCCTTTCCATGTCATCTTGTAGGTTTGGGTTTGGTTGCAGCACATTCTGTAGGAGTGGAGCGCCGGATACTACCCGAATACTACTGACCAACAGAACAACCTCATGTTTTGTGCCTACTGATGGACTTATACTTATGCATTCTACCTCTGCTTTTGGCTTTTGGCCACACTTTATTAATGCACTGGACCTTTGTGCCTTACCCAGTTTTACTGTTTACTAATGCAAGACAGAATGCAGGGCTATTAGACATATAGTTTGTAACTGTAACTGTAGTAGCAAGGCTTATACAAGATCAGCTTGCACGTAGGTGCCACATGAATAGGTGGCCTTGGAGGGTGCTAACACCTCCGCCCTGCATCTCTGAGCCGACGAACCTTATCTCCTGTGCTAGAAAGGAGCATTGTGTGTGTGTAGAATAAGCTGCTAAGTTTCGTTTCTCTTGCCAGTATCTTTTCAGTATTATGACGTGTGTACGTACTGAGAACTACAAATATGCACTGTAAAAACTACAACTGTTTACTGCGCATGCCAAATGTGATGTGTAAGGGGCCTAATGCGCAGGCCCAGTAGGGAAGTATAAATGTAAGTGTCAGGTGATTTGCGACACACAGTGTCCTGAGATTACTCGGTGCTGTTCACTTGCTAGCAATAAAGTTGCCTTGTTTGGAACCAAATTTGGCCTTTTGTCTTCTGATTTACTAGCCTGTTTCAATTCTAGTGGATTTGGGGGTTGGGGGGGGGACACACTGTGATGAGGGTAGCTGTACACTCAGGCCTTGATCCAGAACAGAGCTGTTATAGAGTGGAGGAGTGGCCTAGTGGTTAGGGTGGTGGACTTTGGTCCTGAGGAACTGAGTTCAATTCCCACTTCAGGCACAGGCAGCTCCTTGTGACTCTGGGCAAGTAATTTAACCCTCCATTGCCCCATGTAAGCTGCATTGAGCCTGCCATGAGTGGGAAAGTGTGGGGTACAAATGTAATAAAAAATAAATAGGGCTCAGGTGCAATGTCAATGGCAGGCAGTTACCCATTCCAGAAGGGAGACTTTTTGGCCAGTCCTTACATCCCAAGCAGTGTCGTATTTGTACTCCATGATTTATTTTGCTCAGGCCTTTTTCAGTAGTTGCTCGAGATGAGTTACATTCAGGTACTCTGGATATTTCTCTGTCCCAGGAGGGCTCACACTCTAAGTTTGTACCTGAGGCAATGGAGGGTTAAGTGACTTGCCCAAGATCACAAAGGAGCAGCAGTGGAATTTGAACCGGCCACCTCTGGATTGCAAGACTGGTGCTCTAACCACTCCTCCACCCCAAAGAATCTTGTTACTCTTTGGGGTTCTACATGGAATGTTGCTACACTTTGAAATTCTGCATGGAATCTTGTTATTCTTTAGAATTCTAGAATCTTTATTTAGATTTTGCTCACACCTTTTTCAGTGGTAGCTCAAGGTGAGTTACATTCAGGTACTCTGGATATTTCTCTGTCCCAGGAGGGCTCACAATCTAAGTTTGTACCTGAGGCAATGGAGGGTAAAGTGACTTGCCCAAGATCACAAGGAGCATCCATCTAGAATCTCAAATAGTACCAACATTCCATGTAGAATCTTCAATAGTAACAACATTCCATATATTTATTTATTTAGATTTTGCTGACACCTTTTTCAGTAGTAGCTCAAGGTGAGTTACAGTCAGTTACTCTGGATATTTCTCTGTCCCAGGAGGGCTCACAATCTAAGTTTGTACCTGAGGCAATGGAGGGTTAAGTGACTTGCCCAAGATCACAAGGAGCAGCAGTGGAATTTGAACCGGCCACCTCTGGATTGCAAGACTGGTGCTCTAACCACTCCTCCACCCCAAAGAATCTTGTTACTCTTTGGGGTTCTACATGGAATGTTGCTACACTTTGAAATTCTGCATGGAATCTTGTTATTCTTTAGAATTCTAGAATCTTTATTTATTGATTTAGATTTTGCTGACACCTTTTTCAGTAGTAGCTCAAGGTGAGTTACATTCAGGTACTCTGGATATTTCTCTGTCCCAGGAGGGCTCACAATTTAAGTTTGTGCCTGAGGCAATGGAGGGTTAAGTGACTTGCCCAAGATCACAAGGAGCAGCAGTGGAATTTGAACCGGCCACCTCTGGATTGCAAGACTGGTGCTCTAACCACTCCTCCACCCCAAAGAATCTTGTTACTCTTTGGGGTTCTACATGGAATGTTGCTACACTTTGAAATTCTGCATGGAATCTTGTTATTCTTTAGAATTCTAGAATCTTTATTTAGATTTTGCTCACACCTTTTTCAGTGGTAGCTCAAGGTGAGTTACATTCAGGTACTCTGGATATTTCTCTGTCCCAGGAGGGCTCACACTCTAAGTTTGTACCTGAGGCAATGGAGGGTTAAGTGACTTGCCCAAGATCACAAGGGGCAGCAGTGGGATTTGAACTGGCCACCTCTGGATTGCAAGACCGGTGCTCTAACCACTAGGCCACTCCTATCTATTCTATCATCTAAATCAGTCTTCAATTCCCATAATGAGGTTGGCAGAAATCCAGGACTGGCCAAAAAGTCTCCCTCTGGAATGGGTAACTTGGCAGCTCGGCAGTGGCACTTCCATCGGGCCCTGAGGCTCACTCTTTCATCGGATGAGGCCTGGATCTTCCCGCCATATCTTATGGTTACTGGTGCCTGAGCACCTCAAGGTCCCTGTGGATACCGAATCTCCTACAAAACAAAAGTTGGCGGTGGAGACAGGGTTCAGCTGATGGGCCTTCTTGGTGTCACATACATCATTTGTTTTATGACACGTTGTGCAATGCTCCTCACGTAGCCTGTGACAGGTGGCTATAGCCAGATGTGGAGGAGGGGGGGAGGGGGCTGATTGGTCGGGTATGCAATACACAGGCACAGGTGCTATGTGAGCTGAGGTGGCCTTAGGGACAGAGGGTGGCATGGTGGCCTTTCTGTGGAGCATCAGCATGGGCACTGGTTCTGGGAGGTGGGGTAAAGCAGTGGGGTAAAGCAGGGGGTGCCTTTGGGCAACTCAATGGACTATAGTGAGCTGCTGCCAACATTCCCATCGGTATTTAGGTGTGGGGTAGCATGCTTGGGGGGGGGGGGGGGCGGGTTCCAGATATATTCAGGCCCTCATTTCTGCACTGAAGGATTAGCAGAGAGGGCCCCAAATTACTTGTCATTGGATATTCTGGACATCCTGTGTTTTTTAATTCATTCTTATGAAAAATTAATAACATGTACTCTAACAACAAAGGGACCTCACCAGTGGCGTAGCTACCTGGGACCACGGGGGCCTGGGCCCCCATAGATTTGGCCCTGGACCCCCTGCCAACAACCGTCTCGACCCCCCCTCCCGCCAACAACCCTCCACCCCGCCACCATGGGCTACCTTTGCTGGCGGAGGACCCCAATCCCCGCCAGCCGAGGTCTTCTTCCGGCGCAAGGCTTCGTTCTGTTTCTGAGTCTGATGGCGGCGGCGGGGGAGGGTTGGCGGCAGGAGGGGAGGTCGAGAGGGTCGTCGGCGGGGGGGGTCAATGTTGGTGTTGGCGGCGGTGGCAGGGGGGTCAACGGCGCCAGGAGGGAGGGCTAAAATGTGACCCCTCACCTCGAGCTCTGGACCTCCCTCCCGCCGAACTCTGGCTACGCCCCTGGACCTCATTGTGACCCTGCCTATGTATGATGCTTGCACATGAGTGGTGCTGTGATCCTGGGGGGCTGATTCACACTCAGCATGCCAGGCTGCCTCTAATGGATCTCCACACCCTCATGGAAACATTGTGGGATTTCAGCTGGTGTTGGTGGTGGTGCTTAAAATGTTTCTCATGTGCCTCACTGGCACAGTAAAATTAGGCTCCCTTTGAAGAGACATGGCTGGCCACACTGAGGAATGTTCCTCCACACGCAGGAAGAATATTTGCACGTTTTGCACGTGGAGGGAACATGCTGCCGTTGCTGCAGATGTTTTCTCGACACGGGCACCAGTACCGTCATTTCACGTTTTACGTAGTGTATTTCTAATTGGCAAAAACATTTATCTCAAAACGTCTATGACGTTTGCAATGTGTCCTCTTTTTAAACTTTTTCGGGGTCTATTTTGAAATATTGGAACACGTTTATTTATTTCTTCCATTATGGACTAACATTTTTAAATGTTTTCCGGTAAACTTTTTTTTTTTGCCATTTGGACGCCATATTGTAAATATCCCTCTTAGTGTCTGTAAGGGAATTACCCTGTTGAAACCAGAGAAGGAAGGGGCTAGGAACCAGGGCTACCCTGAGGAATTTCCAGAGTGGAAGAAGATCTTTGAGGGGGAGGGAAGTCTTTTGGAATGTGGATGGGCCAAGAGGAACGTGAGAGTGGGAGGCTTTTACATAGTAACATAGTAAATGACGACGACGGTCCATCCAGTCTGCCCAACAAGATAACCTCATTTTACATGGTATGTGATACTTTATATGTATACCTGAGTTTGATTTGTCCTTGCCATTCTCAGGGCACAGACCGAAGAAGTCTGCCCAGCACTCTTCTTGTACTAAGTTCTGAAGCTAACATTGAAGCCCCTTAAAATTTACACTCCAGCCCATCCCTATCTATTCAGTCACGATCAGGGCGTAGACTGTAGAAGTCTGCCCAGCATTAGTTTTGCTTCCCAATTACCAGTGTTGCCACCCAATCTCCACTAAGATTTCGTAGATCCATTCCTTCTAAACAGGATTCCTTTGTGTTTGTCCCACGCATGTTTGAATTCCATTACCGTTTTCATCTCCACCACCTCCCGCAAGAAGGCATTCCACGTATCTACCACCCTCTCCGTGAAAAAAATACTTCATGACATTACTCCTGCGTCTGCCCCCCTTCAACCTCAATTCATGTCCTCTAGTTCTACCACCTTCCCGTCTCCGGAAAAGGTTCGTTTGCGGATTAATATCTTTCAAATATTTGAACGTCTGTATCATGTCACCCCTGTTTCTCCTTTCCTCCAAGGTATACATGTTCAGGTCGGCAAGTCTTTCCTCGTACAGTTTGCAACGCAAATCCCATACCATTTTTGTAGCTTTTCTTTGCACCGCTTCCAGTCTTTTTACATCTTTAGCAAGATACAGCCTCCAAAACTGAACACAATACTCCAAGTGGGGTTGTAGAGGGACATCAACACCTCCTTTCTTCTGCTGGTTATACCCCTGTCTATGCACCCTAGCATCCTTCTGGCCACGGCTGTTGCCTTGTCACATTGTTTCTTCACCTTCACCTTTTGCCCAAGAGAAGTTCCAGTTGCCAGTTAAAATGAGAAACCTAGTTGGACAGACCCTGAGTTGGAAGTTGAAACCTATGTGGAGCTAACACGGCAGAAGTCCTCCATACAGGATGCAGAAATTATTCTTCGGAGAGAGAGAGATCAAGTGCTGGAGACTGAGAGGAGAATCTAGAGATACCTAAAGGGAAAGACGGAGACTATTTGTCTAAAATTGTAAATATTTTCTCGAGTGTCTTCAAAGAAGTTACCGAACCAAAGTGATAGAGTTTTGGTTCTACATCACTGGGTGCTGGACACTTAGGGGTCCTTTTACAAAGGCATGCCGAAAAGTGGGGCTGCGGTAATGTGGACACATGTATTGGACGCACGCGGGACCATTCTCCACCGCGTCTGGAAAAAGGGAGATGTTTTGGACCGGGAAATGGACATGCGGCAAAATTAAAACCAGTGCACGTCTATTTACGGCCTGACTCCTTAATGCCACCCATTGACTTATCGGTAAGGGCTCAAGTGTTACCCTCATGGTAACCATCCAGCGCCTGCCAACTGCTGATTACAGCTGGGACCGCCCCCACAGTAGACAATAGAAAATTATTTTCTACTGGTGGGTTTTCGGCGCACAACAAGCTTGGAATTACCAGCAAGTGCATGTGCTAGCCAGGCGGTAATGCTGATTTGACGCATGGTGTACGTACGTAGGTCGTTACACACCTTTGTTAAAGAGGCCCCTTAGTTTTTCAGTTAACTGACCTTCCTCAGACCAATGAAGAGAGTGCAAAGAATGAACTGAAACTGCCCAACAGGACAGCTGAGTGAACATTGAGCAGGAGTGTAAAGGCCTTGGAGAACAGTTTCCCCACTGCACCCCTGAGGCCCATAAATACTTCTGTGGCCCCAGGAATCTGATTCTACAACAGGGGTTCTCCGGGGATCTGGTTACACCTTTCGTATGTGGAACCAAAAAGTAGGGAGGGCAGGCTCTTTTCAAGACGTAATAATGGAAACAGAGTCTTTATTGCAAGAAAAACGGAAACGAGTCAACACAGCAGCTGTGTTTCGGTGCCCAAGCGCCTTCCTCAGGAGTCTTATGATGTATGACTGATTATGTCTGTCCTAATTAGATTGTAAGCTCTGTCGAGCAGGGACTGTCTCTTCATGTTCAAGTGTACAGCGCTGCGTACGTCTAGTAGCGCTTTAGAAATGATAAGTAGTGAGTAGTAGTATGAAAAAGAGATAGCTTTATTAAATCAATACACACAAAAGATATCAATCAAGCCCAAAGTTAGAAAGAAATCTCACCGGACTACCAAAATAGCTTCAATGAGATTTCCTGACTTCGGGCTACATTGATATCTTTTGTGTGTATTGATTTAATAAAGATATCTCTTTTTCATAATCAGCCATACATCCTAAGACTCCTGAGGAAGGCGCTTGGGCACCGAAACACAGCTGCTGTGTTGGAGTCATTTCTGTTTTCTTGCAATAAAGACTCTGTTTCCATTATTACGTCTCCTCCGGTGTTTGAGAAGAGCCTATTCTCCCCTACTTTTTGCTCCTGCATCCTTCTGACGTAGGGAACTAGCGCACCTCCACCTTTGGGTGGTTTGCTTTGTTTTGCGGCCTTTCGTATGCAATCCTGTTTCTGAAATAATGAACATTCTGTATTTTTCTTTTGGTGTGTTGACCAGTCAATGCACTGTTAGAATTCTACATCAGGGACAGTTCCCCTCAAAAGTCTGTTCACAGAGGGGACCCCATTACTACACATCTGACATCCCAGAGTGAAGCTGTACGAGGTAAATTTGAACATATCGAGTCTCGCTTGTATTCAAGCTTGTTTTATGTATTACACATTGTGGTGTCATGAGAGCCCAACTGGCTGTGGAGTCCCAGGATAGGAGTGGGAAGCCCTATCCTAGGAGGACAGAATGGGGCTGATTTGGAGGTACAGACCAGTTTGCCATTGAATGATTGAAATACGTTGAGATCATGAACCTCGCTAGATGGACAATCTAGAAGCATGATTGCTTTTTCTAAAGATAAAGAAACTGTCTGATCTCCTTCTACCTATGGCTTCTCTAGACTGTCTTCAGTTTAGAGTAAGTATAGCTGACTTCCGAACACAGTGAGCCTGAGATGGCCTGGGGGGGGGGGGGGGGGGGAGAGGGGAGGGGGAGCCTTCTACTATAGGCATTATATCTCCCAGCTGCCTATTTTTATTATCAACATATTTCAGACAGCTATTTATATTTGCTTAGAATATTTATAACATTCTTTGGCCCAAAAATTTCAAATGTACACATGAGATTTAACATTGTTTTCCCAGACAGCCAGGCAAAAATAGCACCGTTAACTCTTTGTGCCCTGAAAACAAGGCTAGGGGAACAGAACATTTCAATAGGCATTTACTTTTCTTTATCAAATAGCCCCTTACTCTCATCCTAGGCCAGGGGTTCTCAACCCACTCCTTGGGACACAGCTAGTCAGACAATGAATATGCATGAGATAGATCTGCATACGCTACCTCCTTTTGCATACAGATCTATCTTATACATATGGGTATCCTGAAAACCTGAGTAGCCTAGGTGTGCCCTGAGGACCAGTTTTGTATAGTAATTAAGTAAATGTAATTAGTTACTGTACTTAAGTAAATGTTTTGTTCAGTTCTGGAGGCCGTACCTTGCTAAGGATATAAAAAAATGGAAGCTACGAGAATGGTATGGGATTTGCGTTACAAGACGTATGAGGAGGAGAGCTTGCTGACCTGGAACATGTATACCCCAGGATGGAAAGGAGAAACAGGGGTGATATGATACAGACGTCAAATATTTGAAAGGTATTAATCCGCAATGAACCTTTCCGGAGATGGGAGGGCGTTAGAACGAGAGGACATGATATGAGATTGAAGGGGGGCAGACTCAAGAAAAATGTCAGGAAGTATTTTTTTCACAGAGAGAGTGGTAGATACTTGGAATGCCCTCCCACGGGAGGTGGTGGAGATGAAAACGGTAGCGGAATTCAAGCATGTGTGGGATAAACATAAAGGAATCCTGTGCAGAAGGAATGGATCCTCAGAAGCTTAGCCGAGATTGGGAGGCGGGGCTGGTGTTTGGGTGGTGGGGCTAGTTCTGGGCAAGACTTCTACAGTCTGTGTCCTGAAAATGGGGCTAGTTCTGGGCAAGACTTCTACGGTCTGTGTCCTGAAAATGGCAGATACAAATCAAGGTAAGGTGTACACAAGAAGTAGCACATATGAGTTTATCTTGTTGGGCAGACTAGATGGACCATGCAGGTCTTTTTCTGCCGTCATCTACTATGTTACTATGTTTGTAAAAAAGTACAGGAAGCATTTGTTACTTTTACTTTTACTTTTACTGAAGTAATAATTTCACCAGTTTTTAAACTATGTTCACTCAGTTACATCTGATGCTTGCACTTAAAAGTAAAAAGTAAAAGCAGAAGCAAGATGTAAATGATGATTATGTAACCCTATGGATTAAATGTTAAAAGATTACCTGGCTCATTCTGGATCTGGTGTGGAGACAGTGAGCAGTGCAGTGAAACTGAGTGGTCTGTGTGCACGTGCTGAGTGTTCCGCATGCTGATGGAACTCTCAGGAGAGTGACAAACAGCTCAGGCTGGCAGTTGGGAGGGAGCTGTGTTGGTGAGAACATGTTACTAGCATAAGACTGGAAGAAAGTTGATGCTGGAGATCATCACCTGAAAGAAAAGGCGCCCACCGTTCAAGAGAGCCAGAGAGAGAAAACAAAGAGAGCAGCTAAGTGACTGGAACTATTTTAAAAAGTGCACATAAGAGAAAATAGTAAAGGAAACCTGAACAATACGTGAGAGATAACTAAAAGTAGAGGAAAACTTACATGTTGGGATCCTTGGGGGTCTCCAGGGGTCTGAGGGACAGGAGAGGGGAGTCTTTGAAGAGTCTAGTGTGTTCCAAAATTGAATGTACTTAAATGATTTGTGTAACTAATATTTCTACTTATCTGAAAATGCTCCCAATGTTTCTAACTGATTTGTGTTGCAAACCTGTAATTGAAATACATATGTTAAATTTGCAAGTTGGTAAAATTTCATTAGCATTTAAATATAATTCAACTAATAAAAAAATATTTTCTTTTTATTGTTAAACTCCCTGTGACATATTTGGTACCATCATTGTAATACCTTGCTCTGCCACCAGGGGGGGGGGGGTTTACAATTAGAACATAAGAGTAGCCATACTGAGGGGCCCTTTTACTAAGCTGCGTAAGCGTCAACGCGTGCTCAACGTGCGCAAATTTGGAGTTACTGCCCGGCTGCCGCATGATCCTTGCGGTAATTTCATTTTTGGGTCCTCTGGGGGAGGAGGGTCTTGAAAAGGGCTGGGAAGGGAGAGGGAAAGAATGGGATATTGGCGGAGGGGGGGTCCTGAGGGAGCTCAGGAGCTTTAGTAAAAAAAAAAAATTTAAAGAAATAAAAAATTTTTTAGAAAGTTATGAGGGTGCCAGTCCGATATTCAGAGGCAGCACCCGTATAGCTAAGCGGCCTTATTTAGGACAGCTTTTGAATATTGCCGGCACCTGCATAACCTGGGGTTCCGCCCCAGTGCCGCCCTTGACCTGCCATTTTTTATTTGGGCGGTCTCAGGGGATATTCAGCAGCACTATCCGGTTAAGTGGCGCTAAATATCCGTGGTTAGGGGCTGGGAAGCTACTTAAGTGGGCAAGAGAGGGTCCTGCCTGCTTAAATTGCTTTGTATATCGGTTTCTGTGACTTCTGCCAAACACAGATTCACTAGTCAATTTTAAAAAACTAAAATGGAGCTACGCTAAGGTATTGTCATGGAACGGGGATAATGTTGTTCTGATTTTTACTTTTGTTTGTTTGCCATGGATTGTTGTTTTTGTTTGCTTTTCTGTATTATGTTTTGAAAACCTTAATAAAAATATGAAAAAAAAAAAAAAAGAGAGCGAACCCACAAATCCTTTGCAGGTGTGACTGCTTTTCTTCCCCTCCTCCAACCACTTTTTTGTCACATATATCCTATATAATAATTCACACCTCCAACATTCTGAGGCTGCCTGGAACCGTGGATCATGTTGGAGTAGATAATAGTGATGTCACACAACCCACACCAGATTGGCCAGTAGAAGGGAGAGGGGCGGAGCCACAATACAGGGAGCAGCAAATTAGCACAACACGGGGAATGCACAGCAGCAGGAACAGAAGCCTCTCTCACACAGTCACTCTCACATACACTCTCTCAAACATACACACGCAGAGGAAAACCTTGCTAGCGCCCGTTTCCTTTCAAACAGAAACGGGCCTTTTTTACTAGTTAGATATAAAAAGCTAGGGAAGATCAGATTATTTTTTTCAGGACCATTAATGAGATGAGCTGAGACCAGATGAAACAGAAAAATACACAGAGGACAGGGAGAGGTTTACATCACATGCATTTCTTCATGAGGATTCAGCTCAGCTTGCGTTCTCTACCACATGTCATCTCATTGTCACAAGCACAACCTCTTCTCCAATCTCACCTGTGAGATACACGAGGAGTGACCAGCCTCTCCCTTAAAATACTAAGGTGGAAAACTGCTGAAAAGCATTCAAAACCAACCGAAGCTCTGACTCTGCACTTCTGAGACCAGGTGCTCGTGTCACAGGCTACCGTCCTTTGCACTAGGCAGACTGGATGTACAGGTCTTTATCTGCCGTCATCTACTATGTTACTCATGTAGGCCTGGGCGGCTCCTGCGTCTAGATCCAAGGCCAGCTTAAGTTGCTCGGAGGGTAAAACATTCACCTCATTTCAAATATCACTTGAACCCGATCATGGTTCAGAATTTAGAACTTGATTTATCTTTGCGAAAAGGAATGAGTCCTAGGGAAAGAACAGCGGACTATTAATCCAAAGATCTGACTGGAGGGTGTTTTATTTATTGAGGGTCCTTTTTACCAAGCTGCGGCAAAAGGGGGGGGCGGCGCTGGTGTCGGCATGTGTTTTACACGTGCGCCGAGGCCTCCGTTTACCGCAGCTGGTAAAAGGGAAGTCTTGCTTTCCTACAGGAAATGGCCGGGCGGCAAGTAAAGCACTTGCCATGCGACCATTTCTGGGGGGAGCCCTTACTGCCAGCCATTGAGGTGGTGGTAAGGGCTCCCGTGTTAACTTGGCGGTAACCGGGCAATGCCGCCGGGTATAATCCGGCGCTACAAAAATAAATAAATTTTTGTAGCGCCAGAAATGACGGTGCACTAGGGGTGGGAAATAGCGCTGGGATGCTTACCACCCGCTTAGGGAAAGGAGCCCTTATTTATTGGGATTTATTAACCACCTTTATGAAGAGATTCACCCGGTACGTCAGGTACAGTTTAACATAAAACTTACAATTTTGTTAACAGCAAAACAATACTTAAATGACCAACTATAAACGACTACTATGTAAGTACATAAGTATTGCCATACTGGGGAAAGACCAAAGGTCCATTGAGCCCAGCATCCTGTTTCCAACAGTGGCCAATCCAAGTCACAAATGCCTGACAAGAGCCCAAAAAAGTACAAAACATTTTATACTGCTTACCCCAGAAATAGTGGATTTTCCCCAAGTCCATTTAATAATGGTCTATGGACTTTTCCTTTAGGAAGCTGTCCAAACCTTTTTTAAACTCCGCTAAGCTAACCGCCTTTACCACATTCTCTGGCAACGAATTCCAGAGTTTAATTACATGTTGAGTGAAGAAACATTTTCTCCGATTAGTTTTAAATTTACTACATTGTAGCTTCATCGCATGCCCCCTAGTCCTAGTATTTTTGGAAAGCGTAAACAGACCCTTCACATCTACACATTCAACTCCACTCATTATTTTATAGACCTCTATCATATCTCCCCATAGCCACCTTTTTTCCAAGCTGAAGAGCCCTCGCCGCTTTAGCCTTTCCTCATAAGGAAGTCTTCCCATCCCCTTTATCATTTTTGTTGCCCTTCTCTGCACCTTTTCTAATTCCACTATATCTTTTTTGAGATGCGGCGACCAGAATTGAACACAATGCTCGAGGTGCAGTCGCACCATGGAGCATACAAAGGCATTATAACATCCTCATTTTTGTTTTCCATTCCTTTCCTAATAATACCTAATATTCTAGTTGCTTTCAACGTATCAACGACGACACCTAGATCCCTTTCTTGGTCTGTGACTCCTAACGTGGAACCTTGCATGACGTAGCTGTAATTTGGGTTCCTCTTTCCTACATACATCACTTTGCACTTGCTCACATTAAACATCAACTGACATTTAGACGCCCTGTCTCCCAGTCTCATAAGGTCCTCTTGTAATTTTTCACAATCCTCCCGCGATTTAACCACTTTGAATAACTTTGTGTCATCAGCAAATTTAATTACCTCACTAATTACTCCCATCTCTAAGTCATTTATAAATATGTTAAAAAGCAACAGTCCCAGCACAGACCCCTGGGGAACCCCACTATCTACCCTTCTCCATTGAGAATACTGACCATTTAACCCTACTCTCTGTTTTCTATCTTTAATCCACAATAGAACACTACCTCCTACCAGTGGCGTAGCGAGGGCGGCTGACACCCGGGGCGGGTCGCCGCTGCGCACCCCCCCGGGTGCAGCGCGGCGCACCCCCCCTCGGTGCGTGCACCCCCCCCTTGGAGCGCATTCTTACCACTGGCGCTCCGCCCCGAGTGCACGTCGTCGTTGGGAGCTGCGTCAGCTCTGCTGGTTCCCTGTTCTCTCTGCCCCGGAACAGGAAGTAACCTGTTCCGGGGCAGAGAAAGCAGTGAACCAGCGAAGTCTACACCCCCCCAGCGGCGTGCACCCGGGACAGACCACCCCACCGCCCCCCCCCCCCTTCCTACACCACTGCCTCCTATCCCATGACTCTCCAATTTCCTCTGGAGTCTTTCATGAGGTCATTTGTCAAACGCCTTTTGAAAATCCAGATACACAATATCAACCGGCTCCCCTTTATCCACATGTTTGTTCAGCCCTTCAAAGAAATGTAGTAGATTGGTGAGGCAAGATTTCCCTTCACTAAATCCATGTTGACTTTGTCTCATTAATCCATTCTTTTGAATATGCTCTGTAATTTTGTTCTTAATAATAGTCTCCACCATTTTGCCCAGCACTAACGTCAGACTCACTGGTCTGTAATTTCCCGGATCTCCTCTGGAACCTTTTTAAAAAATCAGCATTACTAATCATTTCTATAGGGCTACTAGATGTATACAATACTGTACACATTATATGCAGGTACTTTTTCTGATCCCTAGTGGGCTCATAATCTAAGTTTGTGTTCCTAGGGCAATGGAGAATTAAGTGACTTGCACAGGGTCACAAGGAGCAGCAGTGGGGGCTGAACCCAGTTGCCCAGGAGCTCAGTCTGCTACCCTAACCATTAGGCTACTCGTCCTTTCAATAAATGAAGTAAATTAGAAAACAGAATATTGAAATCTAATAATAGGTCTACCATGAAACAGGATCATAAATATACACATTTAACAGCAGTGAAATTCAAATAACAGAGAGATAATATGACGTCAGCATAATACTAATGAAATATCTAATAAGCACGCATTAGAACATTCAAATAACATTGCTACGGTACTAACGCTTTTCTACTGTTCAGCTGAGGGGCCAAATGCAGATGGGGACAAGACGGGTGGTACAGAGTCAGTTGGGATACAACAGATGGGTGGTTAAACTCTAGGCAAGTTCTTTGTACAGTTAATCAAGATATAAGGAACTGGTTTTAAGTTACGTTATATATAGCAAGCTAGTCCAGGTGCAGAACGGGTGTATAGTCAGTCACCCTATGTATTAAAGGCTTAGGAGAAGAGCCAGACTTTCACCTGCTTCCTGAAGTACAGGTAGTCTTGAATTAGAAGTAGCCCCTCTGGGAGTAAATTCCAGAGCATGGGGGCTACTCCTGAGAAGGCTCACTGGTGGGTATCGCGTCGTACAATTTCTTAAGATTAGGGGACAGATAGTGACACTCCTTGAGAGGATCTTAGAGGTCTCAAAGGTGTGTAAAGGGCTAACTTATTCTGTACGTCCTCTGGCCTATTTTGTCTGAGGACCTTGAAAATCAAACATAGAGATTTAAAATTAGCCCTGGAAGGTACTGGTAGCCAGTGTAGCTTTTGCAGGAAAGGTGTGATGTGGTCAAACTGCATGCAGCCTTCTATCAGTCATGCTGCAGTATTTCTGAATTAATTGGAGCTGATTCAAACTCTTTATGGTTTCAGCAGTATACAGAGCATTACAGTAGTCTAGTCGTGATGTTATCATGGCATGGAAATATGTTATACTAGTAAAAAAGGCCCGTTTCTGACACAAATGAAACGGGCGCTAGCAAGGTTTTCCTCGGAGTGTGTATGTTTGGGAGACTGTATGTGAGAGTGACTGTTTGAGAGTCAGAGTGAAAGTGTGAGTGTGTGAGAGAGAGAGTGAGTCTGGGTGTGAGTGTGTTTGTGAGAGAGTGTGTGTGTGAGAATGAGAGTGTGTGCAAGTGTGTATGTTAGACACAGTGTGAGAGAGAGTGTGTGTGTGTGGGCGAGAGAGAGAGTGTGTGTGAGACACAGATTCTCTGTGAGAGTGAGTGTATGAGACCAAGCGAGTGTGTGAGTGACTGTGTGGCACATAGAGAGTGAATGTGATACAGTGTGAGACAGAGTGTGTGAGAGTGAGAGTGAGAGTCAGAAAGACATTGTATATGAGAGAGAGAGTGTGAGCCCTGCCCTCCCAATCCATGCCCATCTGTCCCCTGCCCCCTCCATTAATCCTTTTCCAGCAGTTCCCCTCTCTCCCTGAGCCCTGCCCTCCCAATCCATGCCCATCCATGCTCCTCTGTCACCTGTCCCCTCCATTCATCCCTATCCAGCAATTCCCCTCTCTCCCTGAGGCCTGCCCTGCAATCCATATCCATCCATGCCCATCTGTCCCCTCCATTCATCCCTATCCAGCAATTCCCCTCTCTCCATAAGCCCTGCCCTCCCAATCCATGCCCATCCATGCTCCTCTGTCCCCTGCCCCCTCCATTCATCTCTTTCCAGCAATTCCCCTCTCTCTCTGAGCCCGGCCCTCCCAATCCATGCCCATCCATGCTCCTCTGTCACCTGCCCCCTCCATTAATCCTTTTCCAGCAATTCCCCTCTCTCCCTGAGCCCTGCCCTGCAATCCATATCCATCCATGCCCATCTGTCCCCTCCATTCATCCTTATCCAGCAATTCCCCTCTCCCTGAGTCCTGCCCTTCCAATCCATGCCCATCCATGCTCCTCTGACACCTGGCCCCTCCATTCATCCCTATCCAGCAATTCCCCTCTCTCCCTGAGGCCTGCCCTGCAATCCATATCCATCCATGCCCATCTGTCCCCTCCATTCATCCCTTTCCAGCAATTCCCCTCTCTCCCTGAGCCCTGCCCTCCCAATCCATGCCCATCCATGCTCCTCTGTCCCCTGCCGCCTCCATTCATCCTTTTCCAGCAAGTCCCCTCTCTCCCTTCCATGACCCCCCCTCGCATCCATGCTCCTCTCTCTCCCATGTCCCAGCCTGGGCCACCCCTCTTCCCCCCCACCCTTCGCATCCATGCCCCCCCTTCGCATCCATGCTGTCGTTTCTCCCCTGCCCTCCCGCTCCCATTGTTCTTCTTTACTGGCCACCCTCTTCTCTCCCCCCAACATCCCTTTTTGTTTTTTTTCTTCTTTTTAAATTTACCTCCGTGGTGGTTCCGGCAGCGAAGCGTCAGGGAAGGAGGCGGCGCTCCCGACGTCTAGCTTTCCCTTCGCTGTGTTCCGCCTTCTTTTGACGTCATCCTTGATGTCAGAAGAAGGTGGAACACAGCGAAGGGAAGGCTAGACGTCGGGAGCGCCGCCTCCTTCCCT
This sequence comes from Microcaecilia unicolor, assembly GCF_901765095.1. Taxonomy (NCBI): domain Eukaryota; kingdom Metazoa; phylum Chordata; class Amphibia; order Gymnophiona; family Siphonopidae; genus Microcaecilia; species Microcaecilia unicolor. The sequence continues at coordinate 31,055 of NW_021963769.1, read as the reverse complement.
GACGCTTCGCTGCCGGATGTTTGGTTTTTTTTTTCCGCCCTCGACGTCATGACGTTTGACGCGAGGGTAGGGCAGAGACGGCTGGCTGGCTTGAAGGCTTCACACCACGAATCCACGAACCCTTCAGCCTGGGAGTGACGTCAGATGGCTTCATGGCTTCAGAACGTTGTCCTCAGAACGTTGAGGGTGCGTTTTATTATATTAGACTAGCCGTTGAGCCCGTAAAAACGGGCTGGTATTGAGGTTTTCCTCCCCCCCGCGGTCACCACCGCTCCCCTCCCCCCCGTGAAGTCGCCACCGCTCCCCTCCCCTCGAAGTCGCCGCCGCCGCCACCCCTCCACCTGGCCCAGACCCTCTCTTCACTTCTGAACTTACACATCCATTCGCCGAACGCAGCAACGCACATCAGCTGAGCTGCCCCTTCCTTCTCTGCCTGTGTGTGTCCCGCCCTCGCTGACGTTACGTCACAGGAGGGCGGGGCCACAGGCAAAGAAGGAAGGGCTCACTGCAGCTCAGCTAATGTGCGTTGCTGCGTTCGGCGAATGGATGTGTAAGTTCAGAAGGGAAGAGAGGGCCCGGGCCGGGTGGAGGGGTGGCGGCGGCGACTCCGAGTGGGGGGGGGGAGCGGTAGCAACCTCGGCGGCGCAGTTTCCCTCTCTGTCCCGCCCCCCCCCCCGTCATCACGTATTGACGCGGGGGCGGGACAGAGAGGGAAGTCTCTACTGCACATTTGCGAGTGAGTTGGTCACTCGCCATTTATATGTTTGATGTTACATATCTCTATATATAAAAGGCACCACCAACGTTCTAAATGAAGCCTCCAGCCAGAAGTGTGAAGGGAGAGAGATATCCGGTTTCCCCATGAGTGTCTGCCCTGCCCTCGCTCTCTCTGTAACACAAACAGTGAAGGAAAACACAGCAAAGCAGGAAATCAAATCGCTCTCTCTGTAACAGTGACGGACTCAGAGGGGGGGAGGGGAGTGAGACGCCCTCACTCTCTCTGTAACACAAACACAGGACAGCAGGAAACTTAACAATGAAGGACTTGACTCGGAGGGGGGGAGGGGGGAGGGGACAGACAGCACAGGGGAAGGGAGAGAGAGCAGAGAGCAGGGACACACACACTCCCACATGCATACTCTGAAGAAAACCTTGCTAGCCCCCGTTTCATTTGCATCAGAAACGGGGCTTTTTTACTAGTAATAATATATATAGAACTGTGACATCGGCTGGATACTTTTTCCATAGGTGGGCACCCCTTTTAGGTGACCAGATGCCATAGGGTGAGAGCCTATTCCGTAACAGCAATTTGTACATAAGCCTAAGCTTCTGATTATAAAATTACCCTTCTAATGCCCTGCATTTAGATATAAAAGGCACCACCAACGTTCTAAATGAAGTCTCTAGCCGGAAGTGTGAAGGGGGAGAGATATATGGTTTCCCCATGAGTGTCTGCCCCACCCTCGCTCACAAACTGTGAAGGAAAACACAGCAAAGCATGAAATCAAATCGCTCTCTCTGTAACAGTGAAGGATTCAGAGGGGGGAGGGGAGAGAGGGCAGAAGCCCTCACTATCTCTGTAACACAAACACAGGACAGCAGGAAACTTAACACTGAAGGACTCGACTGGGAGGGGACAGACAGCACAGGGGAAGGGAGAGAGGGTAGAGGGCAGGGACACACACACTCCCACATGCATACTCTGAAGAAAACCTTGCTAGCCCCCGTTTCATTTGCATCAGAAACGGGGCTTTTTTTTTACTAGTAAGAACTTAAGAATAGCCATCTAGCCCAATATCCTGTTTCCATTCCCTTTATCATTTTTGGTTACTCTTCTTTGAAAGTTTTTAAATTCCGTTATATCTTTTTAGATACACGGCGACCAGAATTGAACGCAATACTCAAGGTGAGGTTGCACCATGGAGCAATGCAGAGGCATTATAGTATTCTTGGTCTTATTTTGCATCCCTTTCCTAATAAGTCCTAGCATCCTGTTTGAATTTTTTTGGCCGCCACCACACACTGGGCATAAGATTTCAGCGTATTGTCTACAATGACATCTAGGTCTTTTTCTTGGGTGCTGACCCCCAAGGTGGACCCCGGCATCAGAGAACTATGATTCGGATTATTCTTCCCAATGTGCATCGTTTTGCATTTGTCCACATTAAATTTCATCTGCCATATGGATGCCCAGTCTTCCTGTTTCCTAAGGGAAGGCCCAAACAAAAAGAAACTGGGAATCTATATACTATAAGGTTTCCCCTATTATATAAAATATAAAAAAAAAAATGGAAACCTACAAATATTTCACTTGCGCTAATCACATATTAACAATACAGCACACATTAAATAAAGTGAGCCACACACAGTGAGAACTCAAATTGTAGCTAAATTCAATTAAAACAAATTAGCGTAAACAGTGCTCAGAACTGGGCAATACAAGTCACGCTGTCAAACAGTGCACTTGCCACCACAACCAACATCATAGCACCGTCAGCCCTCCCTTCCTACCAAAAAAATGTTAATATTGCTATGAAAACCTCTATATTTAGGTAAGATGGTACTTAGCCTAGCCGCGCAGTATGTAAAACAGTCTAGTAGACAGTGGTACTTGTCCCAGTCCTGTGGTGCTCATTTTTATCATTTCTCATGCTGTGCAAACGTGCCATTAAAATTGCATACAGTATAACTTCTTCATTCAAGCATACACTCGCTCTCAACAAGTAGTCACATGTTTCGCCTGCCGGCGTCTTCAGGAGAACGAAACTGAAATACAAAATTTGTCCATACTGTAGGGCTCATAGCATTCCTACTTACCTAACAATGGTATTACATTTGTAAAGTTATATATATATATTTTTTTTTTTATTTTGGTTTTACAACAATAAAGATGACAAGTATATCACTTGATAAGAAAGTATACCTAACACATTATTTCCATCCTAAACAGGAAAAGAAAATTATAAATAAGGAAAAAATGAATACATCTTATTAGCATACTTAAAGTCCACAATTGGGGAGTCCAAAATTCTTACTATGGAGAAAAAACAAGGAAATATTATATCATAAAGTTAAATCGAGATGTATTCATTTACAAGCTCAATTAGATTAACTTTAAGAGACCCTTTTTGATGCTATAAAGGAAGACAGTTGCGATGGTTCAAAATACACATACTTTACAGCTTGATAAGTAATCAAACATTTACAGGGATATTTTAAATAGAAAGTTGCTCCAATCTGTAATGTTTCCTGTTTCAGTTGCAGAAATTTTTGTCTTCGTTTTTGTGTTTCTTGTGCTAGGTCTGGGAATACTCTAATAAGTAAACCTTTAAAGAGCTTTTCACGTTTCTGGAAATATCTTTTTTGTATCCAGACCTTATCCGAGGGCAACGCAAACGTTATATAACCTTACTTTGAAAATACGAAGGCCACTTCAACGATGAACTATCAGCAGTCCAAAATCAGGGCAAAGTACGCCAGCACATGCACACACCAAATTTATCTGTTACAGGTGAGTAACCGCCCACCAATCAATGGCCTCTACTGTGTCCCCGTCAGTGAAGAAACAGGAAGTGGCATCATCAAGGGCAGGACATGGTAGAAGGAAGCCTGCAGGGCCAGCACAGGTTGCCTATAGGAATTGCTTCCGGTGATGGCTCTGAGGTACACCAGGGGTTTGGGGGGGGGGGGGGGTTGTTCAGAGAGATAGAGGGACAGATGCTGGGCTTCAAGTGGAGAAGATGGAGAGAGGTGAGTGAGGTGCTGCCACTGAGGTGTTTTGGGACCTCATGGGCCACTAGACTGGGTGGTCCTCAGGCCCACCCAAGCCCACTCATAGCTACTCTACTGAGTAGCTGGATGCAGAATGCTCCTATTCATTCAAAATCCAGCTCAAAACCCACATGGACACCAACATGAAAGCAGAAGAAAACCATTGCAGCAACCTCCCACGGGAGAATCAGAACAGTTTCAAAGATGGTACTTTCTGCTAATCTACACTGCATAGACTTAACCACACTCTTTATTAGGGGTCCAGTGGGGTCTACACTATATTTGTATTTTTGTGGCATTTTATTTTGATGCAGTGTTTCTAACACATTTCATATTTTTATGGCATAAACCTCATTGGGTCCCTTTTTTTTTGGGGGGGGGGGGGGTGGGGGTGGAGAAGACAGTATGTAAGGATTCATATGAAATGCAATATAAAATTATTACTTACAGGAGCAGATCATCATGGATCCCAAGGTTTCTGCCCATTTTCACAGTCGCGTTTTTTGCAGAATTAATGCTCAAAGTAGAATGAGAACAAGATTTGCCCAAGGCTTGCAGTGTGCGTAGCAGAGCGTTGAACTGAAGACCTAAGATTCCCACCCTTTGATTCGAACCAGTAGATCAAACCAATGAATTATTTGTTGTCATTACAAACGAACCACCATCTACGCAAGTTTTTATCATTTCCATTGCTCAGGGCTACAGAAGTATCCAGTGTATCTGGTGAAGATCAAGAGCCTGCAATACTCACTATACATGTTTTATGCAATAGAAATTTAGCTGATGCTCTTCATTCTGGAAGTCTCTTTTGAAAGTCTTTTCCTAAAGTAAAACCTCTTTTATAAGCAGAAAAGGGAAGTTTCTGAATTTGCATGGCTGTATGTGCACATACAGTATATATACAGACAATAATGTATACACCTGCATGCAGGGAGTTACAATGTGTGCACATTCTCTTTATAGAATATAGGAAGGGAAATGGGACTTGATATACTGCCTTTCTGTGGTTTTTGCAACTACATTCAAAGCAGTTTACATAGAGGGGCATAATTGAACAGGGCGCCCAAGTTGCCAATTTACTACATTGTAGCTTCATCGCATGCCCCCTAGTCCTAGTATTTTTGGAAAGCGTGAACAGACGCTTCACATCTACCCGTTCAACTCCACTCATTATGTCATAGACCTCTATCATTTCTCCCCTCAGCCGCCTTTTCTCCAAGCTGAAGAGCCCTAGCCACTTTAGCCTTTCCTCATAGGGAAGTCGTCCCATCCCCTTTATCATTTTCGTCGCCCTTCTCTGCACCTTTTCTAATTCCACTATATCTTTTTTGAGATGCGGCGACCAGAATTGAACACAATATTCGAGGAGCGGGCACACCATGGAGCAATACAAAGGCATTATAACATCCTCATTTTTGTTTTCCATTCCTTTCCTAATAATACCTAACATTCTATTTGCTTTCTTAGCTGCAGCAGCACACGACGACACCTAGATCCCTTTCTTGGTCTGTGACTCCTAATGTGGAACCTTGCATGACATAGCTATAATTTGGGTTCCTCTTTCCCACATGCTTTGCACTTGCTCACTTGCCGCATGTCCATTTTGGGTCTGAGATCTTACTGGGCCGAAATGGTCTACGTGCATCAAATTCCACTTGACGCACATAGCTGCCATGCGTCAGAAAATAAAAAATATTTTTCAGATGCACGTAGCAGATGCACGCCAAAATTGAAATTACTGCAAGGGCCACGTGGTAACTTCAATTTGGCGCACATTCGCACGCACATAGGCACCTACGCCGCTTAGTAAGAGGGTCCCTGAGATATTTATAATTTGTATTCTATCCCTGGATTAGTCTGATGTTATTTGTTGTAATTTGTATTATCTGAACGATGTGTTCATTCTCTTAAATTGTGTAACCTGGAGTGAACTATTTTGGTATTTGCGGGCTGTAAGTCCTGTAAGTAAAGCAAAGGGATTCGAAAAGAAACTGGAAGCCAGTGTTCCAGATTGAACAACGGTGTAACATGAGCATGCCCGCTGAGGATTTTCGAGGACCCAAAGTGTGTGTGGGGGGGGGGGGGGGATACCAGACCCATGAGGGGATAGAGAGAGAGAGGGAGAAATGGTGGGACCTACAGGGGGTGGGGATGCAACAGTAGGTGGCCCCTACCATTGGACAACCCTGGGTATTTTGCTGGGCTTGCTTAATGGTAGCTACACCACTGGCCAGCAGCGATTACTACTGAGGGTCAAGGAATTGCTATATGCAGTCTGGGTCCTGCATGTTGCAGTCCGGTTTCGGATGGGCTGAAGAGAGCGTCGACAAAAACGGCAGTAATTTGGAACGTGAGGACAGTGCTGGGAAGACTCGTACGGTCTGTGTCCCGCAAATGATCAAGATGGATTCGGATAGGCTGGAGTGGGCTTTGACGGTAACTCCAGTAGTTGGAACATAAGTACAGAGCCGGGCGGACTTCTACGGTCTACGTCCCAGAAACACCAAAGAAAGACCATGATCAAGTATATAATATCACCTTCATTGTTGATTTCATCTTGATAATGAACGTGACTGTTGGACAGATTGGATGGACCGTTCAGGTCTTTATCTGCCGTCACTTACTATGTTACTAAGAAAGACAACAGCTGTATCATAACCACCAACCTGCAGTAGGTCGCAGTGACTCTGAGAGCCTCTGACTCCAGGTTGGATGGCATAAGTGCAGACATCTAAATCTGGCAAGAACATGGAGCCCATGATCCACCCATGTATTCTATACATTTATATATGCAGGGGACTCATAAATGACCTCATTTATAGAATTACTATTTAAGCAGATGTCAGCTTATCTGTAAGTTATGAACTACTGTGTCTTTAAACGTAATGGGTGCACCTGAGAAATGTATCGACAATCCCAATGAAATAAAGTCAATCTGTTTGGAGGAAGAGATTCCCGTAAGGACGTGAGTGAATAGAACTTTGAGGTGAAGGCTCAAAGACAGGGCAAAGCTCAGTTTTGAGACACACGGAGCAGCATTTCATCCTGCACACTACAAATGTCATTTCTTTGGGGGTCATTTCAAATATCTTTTTGCTCCTACCTAAGCAGCCCTGAGAGTAGACAAATGACCCATTTTACGACCATTGATCTTAAGGCAAACTTGCTGTTCAGAGGCAAGTCATCAGGTGAAGGTGCAAGCAACGATTGGGGGGGGGAGGGTGAATAAATCACCCATCACTACCGCCACCGCTCCTCACCCCCCCCCCTCCCCCCGTCCACACACATCAATTGCAAACAATCCAGGTTAAAATTTATTTACAAAATAAGTATGGGCCAACAAGAAAATTGTAGGTGCTGCCTTGTATTGGATTATGTACATTTGTGAGTAGTTTTCAAGAGCTGTGTATTCTCTATCCAGTACAAGATTTTATCAGTGTATCCCTGCCTGCGACACAATGTAGAAAACGGATTCGATCCATTAGAATGGCTTTCATGCCTGTCACCGGGCAATGACAGACAATAAAAAATAGTCACTGTTCAAAGGTCGGCAAACCCCATCCATTACCCAGGGATACTTGAACTGATGCTTCTTGCAAGTAATAGGTTGTTTAACAAGAATTTATCATGGTTTGCAAACCCAGGCTGTTCATTTCATACATGGAGGCATCGTGCTGTGATGCATCTTTTCAGCCATGTTCCATTAAATCATATCATTTGTGACCCATCCAACCTGGCACGAGAGAGCAGGAACAGAAAACTCAACCTGGAAAAAGTACGTTTCTTGAGTTCCTCCTGAAAGGTATATTTTTCATTTTACAAAAAAAAAAGATTTTTTTTTTAAACAGATAAAAGATTTGAGTCCCTTAAAAATATAACAAAATTAGAAATAAGACGTACGTTGTACATGCATAGGCGGCTACGCGCCTTAATAAAAGGGACCCTAACCAGTTTATTTTCGAAAGCGAAAGACGCCCATATTTCGACCCAAATCGGGACATGGGCGTCTTTCTCCCGTGGGCGCCCAAATCGGTATAATCAAAAGCCGATTTTGGGCGTCTCCAACTGCAGTCTGTCGCGGGAACAGACAAAGTTGACGGGGGCGTGTCGGAGGCGTTGTGAAGGCGGGACTGGGGCGTGTTTATCGGCCGAGGAGAGATGGGTGCGCTCGGCCGATAATGGAAAAAAGAAGGGCGCCAGAAGCGAGAATTTGGGTCACTTTTTCTGGACCCTTTTTCCCCACTAACAAGTCCCCAAAAAGTGCCCAGTGGTCACTAACCCCCTCCCACCAAAAAAAAAAGAACTCTAAAAACTTTTTTTTCCTGCCTGTCTGCCAGCCTCAATGTCATACCCAGCTCCATCACAGCAGTATGCAGGTCCCTGGAGCAGTTGTTAGTGGGTGCAGTGGACTTCAGCCAGGTGGACCCAGGCCCATCCCCCCTACCTGTTACACTTGTGGTGGTAAATGGGAGCCCTCCAAACCGCCCCCAAAACCCACATCTAGGTGCCTCCCTTCAGCCATAAGTGCTATAGTACTGGTGTAGAGTTGTGGGCGGTGGGTTTTGGGGGGGGGGATTTGGGGGGCTCAGCACCCAAGGGAAGGGAGCTATGGACGGGAGGTATTTTTATTTTATTTTTTTTAATTGTTAAAGTGCCCCCTAGGGTACCCGGTTGGTGTCCTGGCATGTGAGGGGGACCAGTGCACTATGAATCCTGGCCCCTCCCACGACCAAATGCCTTGGATTTGTTCGTTTTTGAGCTGGGCACCTCCGGTTTCCATTATCGCTGAAAAACGATACCACCCAGCTCGAATCCGCACAAATCCGATGCATTTGCCCGGCACAAACTGTATTATCGAAAAAAAAGATGGATACCTATCTTTTTTTGAAAATACGGTCTGTCCCGCTCCTTCACGTACCCGTCCTCAGAGATAGACGCCCATGGAGATGGGCGTTCGCGTTCGATTATGCCCCTCCAAGTGACTTACCCAGAGTCTCAAAGAGTTCCAAATCAGGGGCGTATCTGGACTCTGGCGGTAGGGGGGGCCAGAGCCAGAGGGAGGGGGCACATTTTAACCCTCCCCCCCGGCACCACCGATCCCCCCCCGCCATTTCCGGACCCCCCCGCCACTGCCAGACCCCCCCTCGCCACCAATGACACTCTCCACCCCCTCCCGCCACCGCCAACCCTCCCCCGCTGCTGTCACTTACCTTTGCTGGCGGGGGACCCCAATCCCCCACCAGCCGAGGTCCTCTCTTCCATGCAGGCTGCAAGTTGCAATGCTTCCTGTTCTTCTGAGTCTGACGTCCTGCACGTACAACGCGCAGGACGTCAGACTGAGTTCCAAATTCTGAGTCTGACGTCCTGCACGTTGTACGTGCAGGACGTCAGACTCAGAAGAACAGGAAGCGTTGCAACTTGCATCCTGCACGGAAGAGAGGACTTCGGCTGGCGGGGGCTTGGGGTCCCCCGCCAGCAAAAATTGGCGACGGGTTGGTGGCGGGCGGGCGGGAGGTGGAGAGGGTCGGTTGTAGGGGGGTCCATGGCGAAATCTGCGGGGGCCCAGGCCCCTGTGGCCCCACGCAGATACGCCCCTGGTTCCAATAGGAATTGAATCCAGTTCCACGGGATCAAAGTCCACTGCACTAACCGCAAAGAGATCTGCATGAAACAAAATATTTATTTTTGACTTATAAAACCACTTATCCCTGAAATATGCTCAAAAGTGAATAATCCATTTGTGTATTTAAAATGTAAACTTCTACAAAACAGATGAAATGAAGATGTGATTCCATGTGCCTCAATGAAAGGAGAGTTCAATTTTACTTCCATTTAATTTCAATATATTTCCATCTTTATAACACCAGGCTTCCCAAGGCAGATTACAACAGTTAAGATGAACCCAATATTCAATCAATTTAAGTGGGCAGGATAGGTTGCCGTCCACTTAAATCGCCTGTCACTACTTACCCACCCCACCCCCAAGTGGCAGGAGCGAGGGGACTTTGCTCCTGCCCTCAACACCCCCACTGGACCACCAGAGGGCCTACCTGGACTGCGGGAGATTGGGGGTGGGGAGGTCTTCTTTATGGTGTGGGCTGGGGGTAGGTATGGGAATCAGGGGGACTTTGTGGGGGGGGGGGAGGCCAGGAGGGGGCTCAGGGGACTTTTTTGAAGGTACAACAGGTTTTGCAGGCCCTAGCCAATGTTCAGCCATGGCGTGCATAGCTATCTTATGCGGGCCCCAGCTGAATATCGACCAGGACAACATAAGCCCCAGCCTGCCCAAAATTAGCCCCCGATATTCAGTGCTGGTGCCCGGCCAGAACCCAGCACTGAATATCAGGGGCTAATCTATCTGGCCTGACACTTTTCACTTTCATTTTCCATTTCCTTTAATATTCTTTGCTGATCTTTCTTCTCAATAATTCCTGCTGGAATGTTGCTTCTAGACATTTCTTTATTCTAAATCCATATACTCTTTTGTGCTACAGTCTGATGTCGGAGAGATATTTTCAGTCTCTGTGATGGAAGACTGCCTTGCACATTTGTCCAGACCAAAATGTCATCCTGATGCCATTTTGACAAAACTCTTCAGTACCTGGACTGGTTCATTGAGATGCTAATCACAGGAGCTGTACAGCTTCAAATGGTCCATAAGTAGAAGGTGTGATGTTATCTGGGGGTCATCTACCTTAATCTCACCAGATATTTATGGTGGTGCATCTTTTACAGCTGGGAGCACTGGAATTTAGAGTGAGAATTACTGGAAGCTGGTTGATCCACTACTGCTATTGTTACAAAATAGAAAGAACTTTAGTGAACCCTGAAAGAGCACAGACAAAATGGCAGCACAGGGTCAGAGTTTCTGGAACTTAAGCTAGCCACAAAAAAGATCTAGTTCCACCACTAAATCTTCAATTTCCCTCTTGTTACTGCATCTACCTACAAGTTTCCATCGCTTTCCCTCACCTCTGCCCCTTCCACGTATTCTCCTAACTTTCACTAACTCTGTCCTCTCCTTCTTCCATCCTCTCTCCCCTGGGAGGCAGAGCTGGTGGTTGGGAGGTGGGGATAGTGCTGGGCAGACTTATATGGTCTGTGCCAGAGCCGATGGTGGGAGGCGGGGCTGGTGGTTGGGAGGCGGGGATAGTGCTGGGCAGACTTATACGGTCTGTGCCAGAGCCGATGGTGGGAGGCGGGGCTGGTGGTTTGGAGGAGGGGATAGTGCTGGGCAGACTTATACGGTCTGTGCCTGAGCCGATGGTGGGAGGCGGCCCTGGTGGTTGGGAGGCGGGGATAGTGCTGGGCAGACTTATACGGTCTGTGCCAGAGCCGATGGTGGGAGGCGGGGCTGGTGGTTTGGAGGAGGGGATAGTGCTGGGCAGACTTATACGGTCTGTGCCAGAGCCGATGGTGGGAGGCGGGGCTGGTGGTTGGGAGGCGGGGATAGTGCTGGGCAGACTTATACGGTCTGTGCCGGAGCCGATGGTGGGAGGCGGGGCTGGTGGTTGGGAGGCGGGGATAATGCTGGGCAGACTTATACGGTCTGTGCCCTGAAAAAGACAGGTACAAATCAAGGTAAGGTACACACAAAAAATGGCACATGTGAGTTTATCTTGTTGGGCAGACTGGGTGGACCGTGCAGATCTTTTTCTGCTGTCATCTACTATGTTTACTATGTAATCCATCCTGTTTCTTTCCATCTCCTTCCCCCTTCTACCCAGCGTCTTCTCCCCCTCTCTCCCCCTTCGTCAGTGGTTCCCAAACTTCCTTGGTTCATGGCACCCTTAGTGTTTAAGTAATTGTTTTTTCATGGCACCCCTATGCCACACATTTTCTCTTAAGTCTTCTTCCTCCCCCCACCCATGGTGAGGATGACAAGAAGAACACGGAGTCCTGCCTTTCATGATGAGGATGTCCAAGCCCCACCAGCTGACGCGGTCTACTACTTGAACCCTGAACTCCACGCTGCCTGAAGAAGTCGACAAATGCTTCAGACACCAGCACCCCACACATGCTCAGTTCATGAACTGAGCACATGTGGGAGTGCTTACGTCAGCAGCTGAAACAGGGCTGCTGAGAGACTGAGCCAGGCCCGGGGCCTCCCCAGGATCACCGCTGCCGCCCCCCCCCCCACAAGGATTGTCGCTGCTGTAAATACCTTGGCTAGCGGGGATCCCAAGGTCCTGCCAGCAGAAGAGTCTTCCTCCAGCACCTGCTTTTCTTCACTCTGCCACGTGGTCTGCCCCTGAGGCTGCTTTTTTTCTTAAGTCGAACATGCTCAGTTTCAAAACCGAGCATGCACGGCCTGAGGGGAAAATCAGCCACTTAGAAGGCCATGTGGCAGACTGTGAAGAAGAGCAGCACTGGAGAAAGACTCTTCTGCTGGCAGCCCCCCCCCCCCCCCCCCCCCCGCCAGCCTTCTGTATCTCCTCCTCCAGCTCCACCCCAGCATCCAAGGGGGGCCCAGCGCCTGAGTTTTCTCTCTCACGCTCCTGTCGGGACCCAATTACCCAGGTCCATCAGGAGCAGGAGAGAGAGACCTCGGCGCCGGGCCCCCCACCCCCCCTTAGAGGCCTGGGCTCAGGGAATTTTGCCCTTCCCTCTCAGCAGCCCTGGGCTGAAACATGCCGCTGACTCCCAGATCAAGCATGGAGCTCGGGGCTCGGGCAGCGGAATGCCTTCAGCTGGCGGGGCTTGGACATCCTCGCTGTCATTCCATGAGTGCCACAATTTTGAAGGGGCACCTTAAAATATGCTGCAGCTCCCCTATGAGTTCACTGCAGCATCCTGAGGCGCCGTGGCGCACAGTTTGGGAGCTGCTGTTATAGATACAAGTGAGCAAACATGTGACCTTGAAGAGTGAGTGAACATGTGAATGCCTGTGAAAGGTGAATAAATGTGTGTATAAGAAGAGAGAACATCTAAATCTGTATGAAAGGCATGAATATTAATATTAAAAGCTGTAATAGCTTATGAAAAAGAGAATTCTGTGTGGAGAAACTCTGGGCATTATTGTGGAATGGTGGAGATAAATCAAACAGAATATATACAAAATATATAAATACCAAGCTATTTAGTTTGCATCTGCTAAAGCCTAATCTGCATACACCATCCCTTCATTTGCATGCACTCACACACACATTAACTCCTATTGTGCATGTTTGGGTTTTTCTGTGCTCATGCCAGAGACCTTAGTTTTGAAAAATACAGAACAAAACTTGCTCTTATTAGTGAACTGCGACCTCTAGTGTTTCAAAAAGGTAGTGCGCACAGCAGCATGTACAGTTTTTAAGTTTGTAAAAGATTTTTCCTTTGTAAATAAATATTTTTAAAACTTTTTATTTCTAAGTTTCAAAAAATACAACAATCAAGTAAATACACTTGTACAGAAAGCAAAAGAAAGCAAGAATATAGGAGGGAGAGAGAAAATTCATTTCCCAACTAAACTGTCAGGCAAAATATTTAAATTTTAGCTCGTCCTTAAAATAAGGAGATGCAATTTCATTACAGGAGTCAACTTATAGGCAAGTCCATCATTCGGAAAAAAACAAAGAAAAATGCAACTTACGAGTAAGAAGAAGCACGTTCATAAACCCCCATTTAGCAGAACCTCCCTGAGGATCCCCCTCATCGCCCGCTTACTGACCAAAAAGGAATTCATAGTAACATAGTAGATGACGGCAGCAAAAGACCTGCATGGTCCATCCAGTCTGCCCAACAAGATAAACTCATATGTGGTACTTTTTGTGTATACCTTACCTTGATTTGTATCTGTCATTTTCAGGGCACAGACCGTATAAGTCTGCCCAGCAATATCCTCGCCTCCCAACCACCAGCCCCTCCTCCTACCACCGGCTCTGCCACCTAATCTCAGCTAAGCTTCTGAGGATCCATTCCCTCGGAACATGATTCCTTTATGTTTATCCCACACATGTTTGAATTCCGTTACCGTTTTCCTCTCCACCACCTCCCGTGGGAGGCCATTCCAAGCATCCACCACTCTCTCCGTGAAAAAATACTTCCTGACATTTTTCTTGAGTCTGCCCCCTTTCAATCTCGTATCGTGCCCTCTAGTTCTACCGCCTTCCCATCTCCGGAAAAGGTTCATTTGCAGATATGATGGTTTCTAGAATACTTATTTATTTATTTATTGTTCACTTATATCCCACATTTTCCCACTCATGCTACTTATTTGACTGACAGTTTGCACTTACAGGGAAGCTTTAAGAAAACAAAGCTGCTAACTAAATAACTCCTGATCATAGTAACAAAAATTGTTACTGACTCCTCTAAATCTCAGAAGACATATCCGGAAAAAAAAAATCTATATTTTGTTACGCATAAATGGATTCTTTATAGCCTTCTGAATATGCAAGATCTGTGTTCATTGACCCGTATATGTAATGGTCTCATGGTTTTGTCCATGTTTTTTTCACCCAACGCATAATTAAATTCTGGAATTCATTGCCGGAGAACGTGGTGAAGGCGCTTAGCTTAGCAGAGTTTAAAAAGGGGTTAGATGGTTTCCTAAAGGACAAATCCATAAACCACTACTAAATGGACTTGGGAAAAATCCACAATTCCAGGAATAACATGTATAGAATGTTTGTACGTTTGGGAAGCTTGCCAGGTGCCCTTGGCCTGGATTGGCCGCTGTCGTGGACAGGATGCTGGGCTCGATGGACCCTTGGTCTTTTCCCAGTATGGCATTACTTATGTACTTATGTAGAATGTTTGTACGTTGGGAAGCTTGCCAGGTGCCCTTGGCCTGGATTGGCTGCTGTCATGGACAGGATGCTGGGCTCGATGGACCCTTGGTCCCAGTGTGGCATTACTTATGTACTTCTGTAGAACTTGCTTCAATCCCTATCAACATTATTCATAAGAGTAAATAATCTTCAATGTAATCATTTCCACCAACCTGTTACATCGGACCATTCTTTGGTCTGGGGGCTATAGCATTTCAATTTACACCATGTTGGACTTTTCCCAGATATCTTCATGGAGATCCTGTTTTTCAAAAATGTTTGCTAGGCAAGTGAGAGGATTTTTGTTGCAATAATGCTGAGCATCGCGATGACCCACTGCTTTTTTGGCAAACTGCTAAGGCAGTGTTGAGGTGATGCAATCGCCTTTGTGGTGAGGAGGCATGAGGGAACTTAATCAAGCTATTTTGGATCTGTCCTGCACTCTGGCTTGTGAACGGAGACAGTATATAGCTAACCCTACTGTTCCACATCACACCAGCTTTCAGGCGGCGCAGGTTGCTTTAAATGCAAAATTGCATGAGTGTGTTAAGCATGCGTAGACCTATTATATTTATTATTTCCACGTGCATGGGAATAAGGCGGGTACACTGTTGTCTAGGTTGATACATCTCTGTTAGGCCCTAAGCTGATTAGTTCCATTTATGATGGGGCAGGCAATCTATGCACAGTTCCTAATGACATGGCATCATTGCTATCAGTGAATAAGCACTAACACTTCAATCCTTATGTCGAATATGGTCTCTCCATAGTCGATGACCTAATGTATGCTATAATTCAATTATCACTCAGGAACCTTCATGCAATATCATAATGTATTCTGCTTTACCATGTATATATGCACACGGTGTGTGTATATATATATATATATATATATATATATATATATATATATATATATATATATATATACCATGAACTGTTCCATGTATGTTATGTACCATCTATGTTACCATGCATGTATGCACCTTAACGCAACACCATTTGTAATTCTTTTACCCGGAAATGGCAACCGCCATTAGGCAAATGTAAGCCACATTGAGCCTGCAAATTGGTGGGAAAATGTGGGATACAAATGCTACAAATAATAATAATAATAATAATCTTGTTTTCACACCTTTTTCAGCAATTATACTCTGATCCTCAGCCAGGGACAACCCCCCTCACTTTTGGTTGAAAGCTTTGGGGTTATCCAAAACTTACAGAGGCGGAGGTGGATATGTTTAATGCTCCTATCACTGAAGTTGAGATCCGGGTGATGATTTGTTCTTTAGCCCTGCATAAGACTGCCAGCCTTGATGGGTATACAGGGGAGTTTTATCGCCTCTTGGAAGCTCAAGTAGCCCTCATGTTGGAATCTTTTTTGGATCATATTTTGCAAGAAGGGGCTTGTCCATCAGAGGTTAATCATGCGTTGATTACTGATTCCCAAGCCGAACAAGGATTTTAATTACGCCTCCTCATACATGCCAGTCTTGTTATTGAATGTTGATTATAAAATCCTAGCTAAGCTTATGGGTTTGAGGCTTAGTACAATATTACCCCGCTTCATTAATGAAGACCAGGTTGGCTTTGTGCATGCTAGACATTCAATTTATAATGTTAGGAAAATTCTCTCGTCTTGGGAGTATTGTAATATGCATGGCCTAGAGGCTTTGGCCTTGAGTTGTGATGCTGATAAGGCCTTTGATTTAGTCTCCTGGCCTTTTGTTTTTCAGGTCCTCGAATGTTTGGGTTCTGTGACTAATTTTTTGCAGGTGTTTCAGGCTCTTTACCATCAACCTACTGCAGCGCTCTTGGTGAATGGAGTGCTTTCCTCCTCCTTTGTTATCCATCGGGGAACTCATCAAGGCTACCCTTTTTCACCCCTATTATTTATTTTATTTTTAGAGCCTTTATTGAGTAGTATTCGCCAACACTCTGATGTCTATGGGGTTAAGCTTAGAGAGTCGGTGGTGAAGACTTGCATTTTGCATCATCCATCCGTCCCTGTTCTTCAACTTATTGAAGACTTTTGAGTGGAGGCAGGTTTCAGACTAAATTACCATAAAACGGTGGCCATATTTATTAATATTGCCATGGGGGCTTTGCTGCAGACCTCTTTCCTTTTCAGTGGGCAGGCCTTCCACTAGATATTAGGGTGTGCAGTTACCTGATCCCTTTGATAAGTTATATGATGTTAATATTAAACCACTCTTGTTTTTTTTACTACAGCCTTGCTGACCAATTGGTCTTCGTTCTCTGTGTCCCTCCTGGGCCGCTTGGTGTTATTTCGAATGGTCATTCTGCCAAAGTGGCTTTATGTTTTTCAAACCATTCCATTGGTGCTGCACATGGGGGTAGGACAAGGCCTCTAGGAAGTTATCAGCAGTCAGATTTTTCATGTCTCGAAATTCCTTGCAAACTTTGGTTGGGCCCATCTGTTTTTGGTAATCCTTAATAGAAAATGTGATTAGAAAATGATCTGTCCATGATAGGGGTGTTATCTTGGCCTCATGTTCAAAGATGTTGACCCCTTTGCAGAACACCAAGTCTAGCATATGGCCCTTTTCATGGATTGGAGTTTTGATCACCTGAGTGAATCGTAGAGCTGCCATCATATCAAGGAAGGCAGTGGTGGTGGTGTCTGGAGTTTTGATGTGTATGTTAAAGTCTCCCATGATCAGTAACCTAGTGTAGCTCAGGGTTACTCAAGTTAGAGAATGACACAGGGACAAAATTTGTTCCCGTCCCAATGGGTTTTGTCTCTGTCACCACCCCGTCCCCACAGGCCCTGTCTCCATCCCTGCCCGGTCCCTGCAGGTTCTGTCCCCATCCCCACCCCGTCCCCGCTCCATCCCCATTTCTCATCTGCAGAACAATTATGATTTTATATTTAAATCTTTTTATTAAAGTATAAAAAGGAACAATATGCTGTGCAACTATTGTGTATAAGTTGCAAATAGAAAACAATAATAACAGCAAGCAGCTATAATAACCCTCCTCACCACCATCCTCTACCCTTCCAACTCCAACAATAGCTGATTTCTACTACCGAAAGGCATCCTAATCCACCCTGTTAAAATGTCCAGGGGTACAAAATACAACTCATTCTGTATGCCCTAGAGTGGAGAAATATGCCCTATGAAGCACTGTTATGATTTTTTAAATGGTGGATGAATAAGAAGTCATCAACAATCTCAAGATTCAGTCTAGCTCTCCTGTCTTCCACAGTCCTTCCTGCAATAGAAGATGTCTTCTCAGAAGATGTGCTGGTGGCAGGATTTACAGGATCCCCCATGCAAATTTTGCTAGTTGTGGCCAGCATGTTTGCTTGTTTTTCCAAAAAAATCAAACTATCGTTGTCTGATTCACTCAAACATAAATAACAGTCCAGTTGCGGATGTTATAATGCCGTTGTATCACTCCATGGTGCGACCGCACCTGGAGTATTGTGTTCAGTACTGGTCTCCGTATCTCAAAAAAGATATAGTAGAACTGGAAAAGGTACAGCGAAGGGCGACGAAAATGATAGTGGGGATGGGACGACTTTCCTATGAAGAGAGGCTGAGAAGGCTAGGGCTTTTTAGCTTGGAGAAGAGACGGCTGAGGGGAGATATGATAGAAGTGTATAAAATAATGAGTGGAATGGATCGGGTGGATGTGAAGCGACTGTTCACGCTATCCAAAAATACTAGGACTAGAGGGCATGAGTTGAAGCTACAGTGTGGTAAATTTAAAACGAATCGGAGAAAATTTTCTTCACCCAACGTGTAATTAGACTCTGGAATTCGTTGCCGGAGAACGTGGTACGGGCGGTTAGCTTGACGGAGTTTAAAAAGGGGTTAGATAGATTCCTAAAGGACAAGTCCATAGACCAGCTATTAAATGGACTTGGAAAAATTCCGCATTTTTAGGTATAACTTGTCTGGAATGTTTTTACGTTGGGGGAGCATGCCAGGTGCCCTTGACCTGGATTGGCCACTGTCGGTGACAGGATGCTGGGCTAGATGGACCTTTGGTCTTTCCCAGTATGGCACTACTTATGTACTTATGTACTTCATTAACAGGCTTCAAAGTAGAAATGACACAGGGACAAAGTTTGTCCCCATCCTCGTGGGCTCTGTCCCCACCCCGTTCCTGCAAGCTCTGTCCCCATCCCCATGGTTACTGTGGGTCCCCATCCCCGTGTATTCTCTAACCTGAGTCACCAGATTCAGCAGTTCTTGCACAGATGATGTGTTGTTGTGAGGTGCTCTGCAGATCATGATGAGCAGCCACAGTGGTTCCTTATCTCCCAGCTGGATTAGGAGGCACTCTGACTCAGACGGGTGAGGGATGGAGATGCTGCACAGTTTGATTGTCTCGGATCAGGACTGTTACCGTCCACCCTACTTCCCTTGTCTTGGTTGGTGCAGGATATTGTTCAGTCAATGGGTCTCCTCCGCTTTCATCCAACCACGCCTCCATTATTCCTACATAAGTACTACTACTACAAATCATTTCTACAGCGCTACCAGTCGTACACAACGCTTCACAATTGAACATGAAGAAAGACAGTCCCTGTCCAAAAGAGCTTACAATCTAAATCAGGACAGACAGACAGGACAAATAAGGGATAAGGGTAGGACAGTCAGATAGGACACATAGGGAAAGGGGATTATTGAAGAGAGGAAGACAAAATAAAGGTTACGAGCAAGTGACAAGTTAGGAATCAAAAGCAACATCAAACAGGTAGGCCTTTAGCCCGGATTTGAAGGCGGCCAGGGATGGAGCTTGACGTACCGGCTCAGGAAGTCTATTCCAGGCATAAGGTGCGGCAAGATAAAAGGAACGGAGTCTGGAGTTAGCGATGGAGGAGAAGGGTGCAATTAGGAGAGATTTGCCTAGTGAACGGAGTTCCTGCGAAGGAAAGTAGGGAAAGATGAGGGTGGAGAGGTAGTGAGGGGTTGCAGAGTACATAAGTATTACCATACTGTGAAAAACCAAAGGTCCATCAAGCCCAGCATCCTGTTTCCAATAGTGGCCAATCCAGGTCACAAATACCTGGCAAGAGCCCAAAAAAGTACAAAACATTTTATACTGCTTATCCCAGAAATACTGGATTTTCCCCAAGTCCAATTTAATAATGGTCTATGGACTTTTCCTTTAGGAAGCCATCCAAACCTTTTTTTTAACTCCACTAAGCTAACCGCTTTTACCACATTCTCTGGCAACGAATTCCAGAGTTTAATTACACGTTGAGTGAAGAAAACGTTTCTCCGATTCATTTTAAATTTACTACATTGTAGCTTCATTGTATGCCCCCCTAGTCCTAGTATTTTTGGAAAGCGTTAACCGACGCTTCACATCTACTCGTTCAACTCCCACTCATTGTTTTATAGACTTCTATCATATCTCCCCTCACCTAGGATGTCTAGGTGGTATTCACTGATGACATCATGGATTTTTTATCGGCTGATCTGGCATTGACTAGGACCAATGCTGATATCCATCCCTATATTATTACATCCTATTAAAAGGTCTCAAAAAGTCCGCTCTAGATACGCCGGTGACATTTTCAGGTCCAGAGACCATGAGAGTGAAAACGCCCAAAATATTGTTGTGACTACAGCAGATGTCAACTGGGAAGTTGAAGAGTCTGGAACAGGCATCCCGACTCTGATCCTTAATGTATTCGACATTACCATTTTCTCTTTCCTTGCAAAAATGGGGACAATTTACATATTAGCACTATCGACTACAATTAACTAATTTGGAAAATGTAATTGTTTGCTGACAATAATTTAAATAAAAAAATAAGAATAATAATGCATTGAAAACCACCTACGTGACTTCATGAGCTGTAAAGCAGCAATTTTGCCAGTAGTGACTTTCTCAGATTTCTGCTCCACAGCTGTTTAATTGCCCTCTTAGAGAAAAAAATAATAATTAGTTTACTAATGACTGTTGTTACTGCAACAAGCTGTGTGTGTGACAGGATGAGGTCTGCCCACCACACAGCTGTTTTTACTGAAACGTTGCTTCGCCCTTGCGGCACATGGAGAGTTTTCTGTAAAGGAATGTCTACATTTAAACAGGCTTATGGACTGGAATAAAAGACTGTTGACCTATGAAGCGATTGTATTTTATTATGTCAACGTTGCAACCCAAATACAAATCAGAAATCAGAACTGGACAAATACCGAACTCTCTTTACTTGACTGCTTTACTTGACTGCAGAGCAGGTGGGGGGAAGAGGGTTGGTGGTTGGGAGGCGAGGATAGGGGAGGGGCAGACTTTTATACGGTCTGTGCCAGAGTCGGTGATGGAAGGCGGGACAGGTGGTTGGGAGGCAGGAAAAACTGCTGGGCAGACTTATACGGTCTGTGCCCTGAGAAAGACAGGTACAAATCAAGGTAAGGTATACACATGAGTTTATCTTGGGCAGACTGGATGGACCGTGCAGGTCTTTTTCTGCCGTCATCTACTATGTTACTATGTTACTATTTACTTTGTCACCAATGAACTACGCAATACTACTTTATTTCTACTACTACTACTTGTTATGACCCGGTAGTAGTGAGCCCTTGTGCCCGACAGAGCACGGCAGAGATGGAGTGCTACCGCACTCAGTCAGGCAGCCAGACAACCCCTAGCTTCACCTGGAAAGCGACCACCGTTCACCAGGAGTTGAGCTCCCAGCTGCACGCGGCCACCAGGACTTCTGGAACCGGCGGAGTTGCACAGCCGCTGACCAGGATGGCAGGGAACAGACACAGTCCAGAACCAGTACTCCAACAGGCAAAGAATAGTCAAAATCAGTCCAGGGTCAAGGCAGGCAGCAAACAAGCATAATCCGAGAAAACTAGCCAAGGTCCGGTGCACAGGTAAACAGGACCAGAAGAATAGTCAGAACAGCACTCCCACAGCAACTCTGAACAATTGAGGCCGAAGCAAAGAAGGCCTGGAGGTAGTGCTTTAAATAGTGAAGCAATCAGAGCAAACCAAACTCAGGTGAATCCAACATGGCTGCCCACATAGGAGATCCTCCCAAGACCAAATATGGAGTTCCTTCCTGTTCTCGTTTATACAAGATGGCTGCCCCCTCCTGAGCTAGCCAAGATGGCTGCTGCCCTTGCTCCAAGCCGGATGACAGCTTCCAGACTTAGGAAACTGAAACAGACCCTCCTAAGACTGAACCTTGTCCCTTTTGGACGGAGCTGCGGAATGACTTAGCCGGGAAGAGCGTCGAACAGGTGAGGGACGTAACAGTATCCCCCCCCAAAAGCCTCCCTCTTCTCCCTGGCCCGGGGCGATTAGGATGAAGAGAGTGATACTCACAAACCAAATCAGGAGCATGGACGTTGGTTGCTGGTTCCCAGGAGCTATCTTCTGGGCCAAAATGTTTCCAGGACCGCAGGTAAAACAATCTTCCTCCTCGCCGTTTAGAGTCAAGGATTCGGTCTACCTCATACTCAGGATCGGGATCACTCTCTGGCACTAACACCTTGAAAATCCTGGAGAAGGACCGCCATGGACTGCAAAAAGTACAAATGAGATTGAAGTGGATAGAGCACCGTTCATGGAAGAGAGTGTGCATGAACAACTTGGAAAGCTAAAGGTGGACAAAGCCATGGGACCGGATGGGATCCACCCTAGGATATTGAGGGAGCTCAGAGAGGTTCTGGCGGGTCCTCTTAAAGATTTGTTTAATAAATCCTTGGAGACGGGAGAGGTTCCGAGGGATTGGAGAACAGCGGATGTGGTCCCCCTTCACAAAAGTGGTGATAGGGAAGAAGCTGGAAACTACAGGCCGGTAAGCCTCACTTCGGTTATTGGAAAAGTAATGGAAGCGATGCTGAAGGAAAGGATAGTGAATTTTCTGGAAGCCAATAAGTTGCAAGATCCGAGACAACATGGTTTTACCAAAGGGAAATCGTGCCAAACGAACCTCATTGAATTCTTTGATTGGGTGACAGGAGAATTGAATCAGGGACGAGCTATGGACATAATCTACTTAGATTTCAGCAAAGCTTTTGACACGGTTCCCCACAGGAGGTTCTTAAATAAACTGGATGGGCTGAAAATAGGACCTGAAGTGGTGAACTGGATTAGGAACTGGTTGACGGACAGACGCCAGAGGGTGGTGGTGAATGGAATTCGCTCGGAGGAGCGAAAGGTGAGTAGTGGAGTGCCTCAAGGATCGGTGCTGGGGCCGATTCTGTTCAATATATTTGTGAGTGACATTGCCGAAGAGTTAGAAGGTAAAGTTTGCCTATTTGCGGATGATACTAAGATCTGTAACAGAGTGGACACCCCGGAGGGAGTGGAAAACATGAAAAAGGACCTACGGAAGCTAGAATAATGGTCTAAGGTTTGGCAATTAAAATTCAATGCGAAGAAATGCAAAGTGATGCACTTAGGGAGTAGAAATCCACGGGAGATGTATGTGTTAGGCGGGGAGAATCTGATAGGTACGGATGGGGAGAGGGATCTTGCGGTGATAGTATCTGAGGCTTTGAAGGCGACGAAACAGTGTGACAAGGCGGTGGCCCTAGCTAGAAGGTTGTTAGGCTGTATAGAGAGAGGTGTGACCAGCCGAAGAAAGGGGGTGTTGATGCCCCTGTATAAGTCGTTGGTGAGGCCCCACCTGGAGTACTGTGTTCAGTTTTGGAGGCTGTATCTTGTTAAGGATGTAAAAAGAATTGAAGCGGTGCAAAGAAAAGCTACGAGAATGGTATGGGATTTGCGTTACAAGACGTTTGAGGAGAGACTTGCTGAACTAAACATGTATACTCTGGAGGAAAGGAGAAACAGGGGTGATATGATACAGACGTTCAAATATTTGAAAGGTATTAATCCGCAAACGAACCTTTTCCGGAGATGGGAAGGTGGTAGAACGAGAGGACATGAAATGAGATTGAAGGGGGGCAGACTCAAGAAAAATGTCAGGAAGTATTTTTTCACGGAGTAGTGGATGCTTGGAATGCCCTCCCGCGGGAGGTGGTGGAAATGAAAACAGTAACGGAATTCAAACATGCGTGGGATAAACATAAAGGAATCCTGCTCAGAAGGAATGGATCCTAAGGAGCTTAGACGAGATTGGGTGGCAATGCCGGTGGCGGGAGACGGAGATGGTGCTGGGCAGACTTATACGGTCTGTGCCAGAACCGGTGGTGGGAGGTGGGGCTGGTGGTTGGGAGGCGGGGATAGTGCTGGACAGACTTATACGGTCTGTGTCCGGAAAAGGCACAAATCAAGGTAAGGTATACACAAAAAGTAGCACATGTGAGTTTATCTTGTTGGGCAGACTGGATGGACCGCGCAGGTCTTTTTTCTGCCGTCATCTATTACTATGGATTCCGGATGCCACTTGGACCTGCAGAAAGGTTTTAAGAGGGACACGTGGAAGGCATTATGCACCCTCAGCTGCCCGGGCAGATGCAACCGGTCCATCACCGCTCCGATCCTGGAGCGTACCGAAAAAGGACCGATGAACCGAGGGGCAAACTTGAGTGATGGGAGTCGCAGCCTCAGATACCGGGTGCTTAGCCAAACCTTCTCTCCTGGCTGGAACATGGGAGTAGCCTGTCTCCTGCGGTCGTACGTCTCCTTGGCCTTGACAGCCGCCCGACGCAGTTGTGCCTGGACCTTGTCCCAAGCCTCCTGAATCGTGCACACTGTGGGCTGGACCAGAGGTGAGACCTCAGCAGGAGAAATTGGCGGAGGAAGTTGTGGATGGTGCCCAAAGATGAGATGGAATGGTGTAGTGCGGGAGGCTGAGTGCAAGCTGTTGTTGTAGGCGAACTCCGCCCAAGGCAGTAAAGCAGCCCAGTTGTCCTGGCACTGATTCGAATAAGCCCGGAGAAACGCCTTCACTGTCTGGTTGACCCGTTCCACCATCCTATTAGTTTGCGGATGGTATGCTGATGAGAAAAGAGTGGCCACCCCAAAAGCAGAACACAAGGCCCTCCAAAACCGGGAGGTGAATTGAGAACCCTGGTCACTTATTATCCTTTTAGGTAGTCCATGGAGCCTGAATATATGGGTGATGAAACTGGAGGTGAGGCTGGCTGCTGTGGGCAAGGACCTCATGGGAACAAAGTGAGCCATTCTGGAGAATCGGTCAATTACCACCCAAATGACGGTGTTGCCCTGGGAGACCGGTAGATCAGTGATGAAATCCATGGACAGGTCCTCCCAGGGCTGCTCCGGTACTGGCATGGGCTGCATCAAACCCCATGGTTTCTGATGTGAACTCTTCGTCCGGGCACACACCAGACAGGTAGACACATATTGTAACACATCCTGCGCCATCCGAGGCCACCAGTACGATCGGGCGATTAGATGGAGGGTCTTATGGAACCTGTAAATTTTAAAGGCCCTCTTCGTGCCCCAGGAATACCCTTCTCCGGGGACAAAGGGTCTGCGCTTCCACTATCTGTAGAACTGACTGCCTAAATTCTTTTGATAATTCATCCCAGTGATATTTCTGTTGTGGAAGCCCCAGAAGGCGTAACTCTAGGATAATGTCCATGACCATGGACTTCTGTGTATCAGAATCTAAGTGAATCCTTGGTCATCTATGTACCTACATGTATTCTATCAAAATGGAACCATAATCTATATACACACTGAGTGTCAGTTATGTGTGTGTCTTAGTTTGTAGTATCAATGACAGGTAAAGATTACTTGAAAATAAGGACAGAGATAGATTTCAGAAAGAAGGTTTTATTCTTACCAAGTTTTCAATTAGGTACAGACATCAAACAGATTCTGGATTCATTTGCATAGAGCCCTGCCGTCTGAGAAGCGTTGGGGAAGACTCCAAATTTATGTCTAAATCTCATCCCCTTTTATAGTAGTTGGTCTTAATAGAAGTCTATGGCAGGACACTTTTTTTTCCTTCATATTGCACAACCTCTGAGGTGCCCATCTGTGCTTCCGTTTTTGTAAACAACTTGTTCCTTAATACTAAAAATATCTGTTCTAGCTATTGCAAATTATTGTGCAACTTCCCTTTTTTGTAAATGTTTCCTTAGATACGGGTATCCAAACATCCAAACATGAACAAAACAACTTTTGTTATGAAGATATCTAAATTTGGATATATCAGGTTCATATCATGTTGTGATCTGACTTAGGATTTTAGCCATCAATTCCTTGATCTTGGCTTTTGCACTGCTTTTGAATGTCACACTAAATTCTAATGAGGCCTAGTCAGTGCCTTTTAGTAGTTTAAGCTGTTTAAGGTATGTAAATTGACCCACCACTATTCCAGTGGATGGATCCCAAGCGGGGACGCATATTAACTTACAGGAAAAGCAAGTCCTTGCTCAGCCAGTCATAGATTTTAAACCAAGCTGGTATTTTTACAGCCTGAGTCCTAAAATCTGGTCTTCCACCCTTCCGGTGGGCATCCAGTGAGGGCCTCTTGCTGTACTATAATTATACATTCCCCACTTGTCACCCCCTCTGGAGAGGGGTGGACACAAAGCTCGTCAAGCTTGTCATCATCCATTCCAGAAGGTGGCAAGCTATCAAACGAGAGGGGGAGTTTTGGTCTTACAAATTGCTAGAAGGTATGGTGCAAGACAGGAAACTTCATTCTCTGGCGATATATTATTTGGGCATATGGAATTCCCTTATATTACCCAATCCCTTGGGCTTAATCCTGATGTAATCTCTCTTGAGACTTACTCAAACCTGTAGTGAGAGAGGTTTTATGAATGGGACAAATCCATGAGTTCATCTACAAAATCTCATGAAGTATAGGTAATAGCAATTTCAGGTGGATCATACTAATAAACACTTTCAGGTCTTTCTATGGCTTCTATTGCATAGTGCTTCTGTAGCATAGTGCATAGGGAGATAATCTAATGTATGTATCTCAGTGGTCCTTGGGAAGGAATAGTGGTTTTCGATTAAACATTGTTATGGGCTCAACAAATATATGGTTAGTACTCTGTTTGCAGGCTGTTTTAAGGTTGTAGGTATTCAGAATCCTTAAACAGGTCGGAGTGCCTGGACCTTACTATTACTCATCATTAGCATCCAATCATGAGCACTAAAAAGTGGATAGCAAGTATGTGGTTGCCTTATACAGCAAAAAGGGTCAATCCTAGGAAAATTTATATTAACAAAGGTCATGCATGGAACTTGACATTGCATAATGATCTGGAAGTAGGGGAAGCATTTTATATATCCGTTACCCACTTAGAGCTTAAGTAAGCCTACACCAAAGTTAAACAAATGCTAACTAGTTGATACTAACAGGGTTTACACCTACATTATGATATCTTAGCCAGTATTAGGGTTTGATGTTACCCTTGTATCTGAGCAATATCAATTCAATTTAAATTACATTAACAGAAATAACGGGGAAACTCTTAGAAAAACATTTAGAACAATAAAGGAAATAATAGAAAAATAAAAATAAACCTTTCCATATATAGACAGGATTACTGCTCAACTAAAAAATAAAACAAAATATGAGTCTATAATGTCCATAAACAGCAACAGTAAATCTCAAATTAAGTATCAGTTCTGAATTCTCTTTTATCGATCATGGTTGACGCGGTGGAAGCGCTGAAGAATCTGGACGGAGATCTGGGTTTTCAGGCTGGCCTGCTGAAGGAAGTGGCTGGTTAGGCTGGTAACATCTGGTTCTGCGGCTGAGTAAACCCAAAACTTGTGGTCCAGTAAGTTGCAAGGTGTAAAGATTATTGCCACAACCTGGGGGATCAAACATCATTTGTCCTGGATAGATCTTGAAGACGTACTTGTGGTGTACAAACTTGGATCCTTCCATGTCTTTATTCTAGGCATGCACCATCATAATTAGTCCATAATCAGAAATGAAAGACAAGGTAAACATGGAGAAAACAGTGCTAATGAAGTGCAAAAGCAAAAGGGAAACCAATTTACATAAATAGCAATAGTATATATGAAAGTATATCTCCTGATTGGTAGGGGTCAACTGCAACCCTCTTAATACTAGGAATGGGATTTGCATAATATATCCCCACTTCTGGCTTGCGTAATGTGCAAGACGAGTTGGTAATCAGTTAGAAGAGATGGTCAAATAACAATGGTAACGTTTATGGAACAAAAGAACAGAGTACAAAATAAACTAACAATAAAAATTGATTGTTCGAGTTATTGAGTGTATGGAGGAGTCAAAAATTGGTGAACAAATAGCAAAAGGCACGGGATTATGCGTTGCACTCTAGGGCTAGTAGTATGGATTCTTCACCTGCAATGACTACCATTCACCAAGGGGTTGAGCCCTCAGCTGCAGGAGCCAGCAGGACTTACGAGCTAGACATTCAGTAAGAAGGGTATCTTAGGAAATATTCCCAAAATCAAAGCAGAAGACTAATATGCAGAAATTTAAAAATTCATACCGATCCAGGTGATGGAAGTATCTTTCTGGAATCACGGTCGCTGTCTGTTGTAATAGAGAGCTTATAACGTAAAGTGTCAATGTAAGGTTCTGGAAAAGATGAAGCCTGCAAAAAATATTTAATACAGCAGAACATTTAAAAGCATAACCAAGAAGGTCTAAATTAATGACATCATTTGGACAAAAGAAAATTCTCATTGGAGGAGGTGGCGCTTCTTTTTCATGCCAGAGGTCAGTTGTAGCAGAAGTATCAAACTGGAACAGAGGCGGTAGATCAGGAATTGGAGTAACAGGTCGTCACTCAACCTACAGGACTTAATAAATAGAGCTAATATAAGGAAGTAATATCAAGGTGGTCAAATCTCAGCACAGGACCATTAGAAAGAATAGATCAAAGAATGCATTGTTAGTTTCCTTTGTGCACCAGTAGGTGGAGCATAGTGTCAATATATAATATCACAAATTACCAGTAGGAATAAAAAAAAATGTTCTCTGTATATTAGGTGTTGCTGGCACAGGAAGTCAGCAGAGTCTGAGGAAACATTGTGTCAGAGTCTGCTCCGGAAAATGCAGCCTTTAACATGATATTCTAAAAGATAGAGAAAAGCCAATATCAGAAAAGAAAGATGTAAAAACTATATATTTCTATGAGGGCCTACTCACGTGACCTTTACAAGGTTTAAATAGGTCAAATGAGAAGGACAATACCTATAGTCCTCTGTAATAGTTGCACAGCCAATTTGGAAAATGAAAATTATATTAAATTTTAAACTGGATCCTTTCTATGCTTTCACAATTGGGCCCTAATTATGACAGCATATCAAGATTCACATTCAGAGGGATAGCTAAAAATAAGCTTATGTATTCCCTGGAATCAATTTACAATTTAGAGTATATTTTAAATACAGAGGATAAGCAGCTTTATAAGCAGGAAACAAATAGAAGCAGTTCTTTAAACATTTTAGTAAAATTCATAAATCAAGGATATAATAACAATTTTTATTAATGCACTAAATGCACAAATAGACCAGCAGGATATGTTCATATCATAAATGGAACAGCTTGTAAGCCTACATTGTAAATTGAATTCATAAACAAAGAGTAGCAAGGATAACACAGATCATAGAAAACCCATCTAGTTATTACAAATGCCGAAACAACGTAATGAATTCCTGTATCATATACTGGGGTCCCTAAGCATTTGTAAAGAGAACTTTAGAGAAAATAAGAACTCAAGGGTTAATCCTGTTATCGGTCCTAAGGAAATCACGAAATAACGGTGTTTCCTGTGTCTAATTTGAGTGTATTGCTCACTGCACGCATTGGACATTATGGTGACTGAAAATAGGACTATACATCAAAATAAAAACTGTAAGTTCAGTTTTCGTATTAAAACTTCTCGGTGGGGAATTAGTCTTCATAGAATTAATACTTCAGGACGAGGAAAAGAGGAGAAGGTTACTTACTTTATCTGCTTCCAGAGGTATCGGTTTTCAATAAAAAGGAAGTTGGCAATTGTAGCTAGTCTTATCTGAAATAGCTCTGAAATAATAGCAACCTGAATTTCTTTAGTTCTGATTTACCAGTTAGTTATGTTATGCAAGGGTAATCTCTAAACTCTATTGAGAACCAAAAATGCGGAAAATCTATACAATATATATCTTAAAACTATAAATCTTTAAGAGGCAGGGAAGGAAGTTTGAAAGTAGTAGATAAGACGTGAAAGAAAAATTAAAACAGTTAATTCATTCTTACGGAATACATCCCAATAGAGAGCCAGGAAGTGAACATCAGCACTAATTATTTTAAACAACATTACAAATAAACAGTGTTTTAGATGGCATATAATATAGAACCTTTCTTAGTAAATATCTGAAATAATTATGCAATGTTCAAAGAACACACACCTATTCCATTAAAACTAAAAAGTGCTTGCATTTCTAGTGAAAGCAAGATATTTTTAAATGTAGTCGAAACCAATCATTGGAATTGTGCACAGTTAAGGAATTGGTTAGGGTTTCAAACAAAAAACATAAAAATAAATATTCCGTAGCCAATTACAAGTCACAGCACACAGACAGAAAGGAAAACCACGTTCATACACATACAAAGTTATTGTCCCACATACAGAGGTGTCCCTGTGTATTGAGGACAAAAATCTTAATCCTAAATTTGGTAAAATAGAACATTAAATTAGAGCTAATCCAACATGCCATGAAAGTATACAACGGCAAGCTTAATAGTAACACATACAATAAATGAAAATATACTCACGATTCATACAATGTAATCTCCAGCGCAGAAAATCAATTGAGAAAGAGAACAGTTGGCGGGATCACTATGCCCTTCTGAACTCTCGGTGGCATAGGGAGGTCAACTGCAAAATAGAAAGGTTTTGTTTCGGAAAGTCCTTACCAGAGATCTGAATAGATGTTAGATCACCAGTATCTGGTGTTGGGTGCGGAGAGGAAGATATGATATAATGGGTAGTGAACAACATCACCCAATATGTATAATAACGGGACCTAGTGAGCAAGTGGTAAGCTTCAGACCTGTAGTTTGCTATAGAAAAATGAACCAGATTAGTAATATATATATATTGACCAGACCTAGAACCTGGTACAAGGTTAGTGGTTCAAAAGGCAGCTTCAGAGATAGCAAGGAGATCTAGAAATGATAATGTGCTAACAGGTTACAAAAACATGCAATGATTATCCTGATAGTAAAACATACAGAGACATAACACAATCATACTCACGCATCTATTAATGTGCTCCAACAGAGGGACTTAAAATAAAAATTACCAATTGGCGGGAAGCTCAACGCTTTTACCGCAGGTCAAATTAACAGACAAATGACAGCCACAAAGAGAAAAGGAGAGTTTAAGGAAAAAAAAAAGTACAAAAAGTGAATGGTGTCAGCTATTATATATTTATACTACTCTACCCCTAATTAATAAAAACTACTCTCCAGAGTGTGCTTCTAAAGGCATAAAGAAACCCGGTTTCCCTGCCTGTCAAAAACCTTTTCCAGGTCATTGACCATGAGCCCCAGGCCATGATAGAGTCCCCAAAAAGGGACATTGCAAACACTCCCCAAAATGAACTAAAAAAACCAGCGAATAAGGTCTCATGAGTCGAAGAGCA
>NW_021963768.1:0-55106 GCF_901765095.1 Microcaecilia unicolor | reverse complement strand
GTAGCTCAAGTTGAGTTTCATTCAGATAAACTATGTGTCACACTATCCCCAAAGGGCTTACAATCTAAGGGCCTCTTTTACTAAACCTCGCTAGCGATTCCCGGCATGGCAAATGCACTGCAGCCCATTCATCTTGATACTGAGAAACATGATGATTAAATTGTTTTGAAAGTATCCTCTCTTGAATATTATCCAAAGTGTTCAGAACTCACCACTTTCAAGTAAATTGTGTTTTTCACCTTTAGAATTGTAGCCTAGTACCTTTGGTCGTTGTACCTCAGGAGAAGGAAACATAAAACAAATTGATTGTGCAGCTGAGCTTCATGTGAATAAAGGAAGACATTATCTCAGATATAGATTTCACACGTTTCAGAAAGATTGCTTGCACATAGTCTTGCTTTCAGAGCCAATTAAGGTTGTGGACTAATTCATTAAATTATGTAAGCCATCTAGAAGGTATGAGTAAAAACCCATCCTGTTGTCTCTGGTTACAAATAGACCTCATTGAAAAACATTTCATTTTCTTTTTTTATCCATTATACAATCCGCAGTCACTATTAGGTAGAAGCATTTATACTAATTTTATTGGTCTTAAATGAAAGATACTACCAGTATAAATCTTGGTGTGTAATGTGTTGCTGTATTTACAGATTTTGAGTATGTTGTGAAAGATGAATGGCATCCACTTGAAAATGTATTTGAAGTTAAATTTCCTAGAGCAGTATTTTTTTACCTGGATTTCACAAACTTATCTCAAAGGTTCCATGGTACTTCCAGTCCTGCCCCAGGAACAATTGTTTCCTTTAAGCACAACATGGTTTTCAGTGAGTTTTGAGAGGCATGATGCCCAAACTACCCATACTTTACTCAAGAGAAAGAGAACAATATAATGACATAGGGCACAGTGTGACTGAACTTTTTAATTGCTGTATGATGCCAGAAGGGAACAGCTGTTCTGTGGATAATGGCCTACAGTGCATAATAGGAAAAAATGAGGTGGGAATAAACTGGATGAGGGTAGAGAAACTGGCCTGACAGGGGCAGGGCAGGCTTATAGAAGCGAACTCCTCAGGGATCATGGGAGCTATAAGGGAAGATGTTTGAAACTGAAAGGTGGGGCTTTACAGGGCACTTCATTCTAAGAAGGACTTTCCTTCCCTGGAGGTTCCACAGATGTCTTTCCACCCTTCCACGTGTTTCCTAATTCAGAAAAGATTGACAACCACTGCCCTACAGTCCTAAACAGTATTGTTGTCATTTTAAAATAACTGTGGGGTTTTTTTTCAACTCTTTTGTACATTCTTGTGTTTATTTTGGGGCCCTTTTACAGAGTGGTAGTAAGCCCAGTGTGGGCTTACCCGCTTGCTCTTCCAGGACTACTGCTGGCCCAACTCAGTCGCCAGCGGTAGACTCGCCCCAAACGTGAAAAAGAAAACCCCTGGAAATGGCTTGTGCAGTGGTAACCCGGCAGTAATGGGGCATCGCCACACTTCCTGGTTACTGCTGGGTTAGCGCAGGAGCCTTTATCGCCACCTCAATGGCCATATGTGTCTGGGGGCTTTTTACCTGCTGAGGTAAAAAGGGCCCTGGCGGGTGGGAAAAACGGCTCCCACCGCTAGTGCAGGGCCCTTTTTCCCCACAGCTTGGTAAAAGGACACCCTAAGTTTTCAAAAACCCTGATTTGCATATTTGAAATGATAATGGTAATGTGTTGTGAAAGTTGATGCAATTAAAGGGTAATTTGATAAAGTGGGCACTAAGATTTGCGCTCCCATTGCTTGCATAAAGGTTTAGAATATTGGCATATATGCTTGTAGTTGTGCACTTAATGTATATTCCAGTATGTTGCCTAAGCGCTATTCTATAAATATACTACTATCTTTCTTAGCGCATATTTGCAATGGAAGAGTACTTATGGGTGGGATATAGGCAGGGTTCCCATTTATGCACGTAGCTTACATTGCATTTACTTACTGTTACATTTAAAAGCCCACACTTAAACTAGCTCTGTGATTGGTGTAAGTGTGGGCACTAATAACAGGGTTACGCTTGTATTCTGTGATGAAACCTAGGCGCCTAGGTTATAAAATAGGTTCCTAATACATGTCCTTGGAGTACCTAAATGGAGATGCTTAGTTTTGGAATTCCCCCCCTTAGTGTTAACATTACACATTTATGACTAACCATCAAGTCAGTCTGATAATTTGACTGGAAATATTATTTGGATATATTTTGCGATGCATGATTGTAATTTCCTTGGACACTTTTGAAGATGTATCATCTTCATAACCTTTTTTTTCAGCTAAACATTTAAATAATTTAATGTAGCAATTATGTGAAGTTTATGGAATATTAGAGAAGATTTTGACTTATTCATCTATCTCATTTAAAAAAGGAAGTATGATTCATACATTTCCATATCCTAGAACTTAATTTGAGAATGTTTCACTTTTTAAATACATTTGTGTTAAAGTGGAAATAAAATGCTTTTTCGTGATAGCTAGATTGCTGTAGAAAAAGCTGGTATTGAAACTGAAAAAACTAATATAATGTTGTGGGCGAGATCATTCTTGTTGAATACCAGCAGTTGTGCAACAATATGGTTAAAATATATCTGTTCAGAGCACCATTGTAATGAACAAAAATTCTCATGAAGCTTTGCAGTTTGCTTGGAGTAGATGAAGAGACTGTTTGCCCAGAGTGGATGCCTTGGTTTCAGTTGTTAGGAAATGCATGACAATTCCTGTGGAAGGGATCGTCCCTCAGTGACTTCCATGATAGAAGTCTGGAGACCCATTTTTAGAGAACTTTTGAAGAAACAGGTGTTGCCCTCTGCTTGGCTGTTTATGGGGTCTGTGTTACTTGGGTTTTGTGGTATTGCTTTCAGCAGCCTCAGGCCAAAGGATTCTCACAAGGACCCATTATTGAATCAGAAGCAGCATTTCTTGCAGATGCTCAGTATACACGTTAGTAACCAGTCATGTCCTCAGTGGTCATGGGATGAACATGTGGATCAGGTGGTAAAAACTGACCCGGGCAGTAATTGTTTTGAGGACAACCTGGAGGAGGTCATCAAGGACTCTGGAGAGCTTAGGTAGTACCTGCCAGAGGATAGAAACTGAGATAAGGGCTCCTGAAAACAAGCTTGGAATGCCCAGACCACCAGGTGATTTAATATAGTCCCACGCTCTACTCCATACAATTCAAAACGTAACATTAAACCTCTGACAACTGTACTCAGGAAGTGCCACAAGAAAATTGTTATATAGGCACAACTTCATTTATGGAAAGACAAGTTA
The DNA here is from genome assembly GCF_901765095.1 of Microcaecilia unicolor. Taxonomy (NCBI): domain Eukaryota; kingdom Metazoa; phylum Chordata; class Amphibia; order Gymnophiona; family Siphonopidae; genus Microcaecilia; species Microcaecilia unicolor. The sequence goes on along the minus strand of NW_021963768.1, from coordinate 51,807 downwards.
GACTTGTCTGAAAGATAAAAAGTACATAAGCATCCTAATTTAACAATCCAGAACATTTAAAATATAATCATTTAAAATGTAAAATTCTTGATGATTCATATATAATTTCAAAACTATTTTGACACCTTACAGAATTCTCTAATTCCCATAAATCTAGTTCTCAGTACTTCTTCTATAATTTGCTTTGTGACAATAAATATGTCTGACAACAAATCGGTACATATCTGCTTTAGTTTGTGTGGAAGAGGAAAAAACAGTCAGAAATGTAAACACAGTTATACAATTTAAAAATTCAGAAAGGCATTACCTTTTCAGTTGGACACAAATAAAACAAGACACAGAAAACTAGAATCAGAATATAAAAAGCACAATATAGTTTAACATTTAACATCCCTTCTAAAGTTAAACAACAAGTAAATATTTAAATCTTTTCCAAATGACCTCTGTCAGCAGTCAGTGCTACAATTCTCTTACTTTTTTCCTGACACCAAAAGCAGAATGCAAGCATTAAATTCAAATTATAACTTTAAATCTAAACTGAAATATAAAGAACAAACAAAAAGTTTAATTTAAGATTTAAAAAAACTTTCAGTGCAACTGTACTGTTTATCACTTATGCACATAAAGCTTCACTTGAAACAAATAGTTATGAGTTTATCAAAGGAAGTTAAGAATTGAAGTCTAATGCTAGTACCATTACACATTTCAAACAAACAACATTTAAGTTAGTTCAGTATGAATTCCCCTTTTCTTATTTCCTCTCCTCTTCCTTGCTGCAGTCAAGAAAGAAAGAAAGGAAGTCAAAGCAAAGTTATAGCAATATTTGGACTTTGATCAAACTTAGTACGCATATTAAATTAATTCAGCAACATTAAGTCCCAGTTACAATTACCTAAACCAAAATATTCCAGTACAACCTATTTTTTTAATAGTAAGACAGAGATCAAAGGATTACCTTAAATCTGCTCCAGGCTAGGATGGCCGTCAAACAGAAGAGTAGCGTGATCAGTGCAACTCTTCCAATGATATCAGGAAGACTTTTCTTTTAGGAAAGCTATCCAAACCTTTTTTAAACCCTGCTAAGCTAACTGCTTTTACTAGATTCTCATGAACAAATTCCAGAATTTAATTACACGTGAGTGAAGAAATATTTTCTATGATTTGTTTTAAATTTACTACTTGTAACTTCATTGCGTGGCCCCTAGTCTTAGTATTTTTGGAAAGAGTAAACAAGTGATTCACGTCTACCTGTTCCACTCCACTCATTATTTTATAGACCTCTATCATATCTCCCCTCAGCTGTCTTTTCTCCAAGCTGAAGAGCACTAGCCGCTTTAGCCTTTCCTCATAGGGAAGTTGTCCCATCTCCTTTATTATTTTTGTCACCCTTCTCTGTATCTTTTCTAATTGCACTATCTTTATTTTGAGATGTGGTGACCAGAATTACACACAATATTTGAGGTGCAGTCGCACCATGGAGTGATACAAAGGCATTATATCATCCTCATTTTTGTTTTCCATTCCTTTCCTAATAATGCCTAACATTCTATTTGCTTTCTTAGCTGCCGCCACACACTGAGCAGAGGGTTTCAACATATCATCAACGATGACACCTAGATCCCTTTCCTGATCAGTGACTCCTAGTGTGGAACCTTGCATTACATAGCTATAGTTCAGGTTCCTCTTTCCTACATGCATCACTTTGCACTTGCTTACATTAAACATCATCTGCCATTGGGATGCCCAGTCTCGTAAGGTCCTCTTATAATTTTTCACAGGCCTCTTCTGATTTAACAACTTTGTGTCTCAGCAAATTTAATTACCTCCCATCTCTAGATAATTTATAAATATGTTAAAACGCAGCGGTCCCAGCACAGACCCTTGGATTATCTACCCTACGCCATCGAGAATACTGACCATTTAACCCTATTCTCTGTTTTCTATCTTTTTAACCAGTTTTTAATGCACAGTAGAACACTACCTCCTATCCCTATCCCATGACTCTCCAGTTGCCTCTAGAGTCTTTCATGAGGTACTTCGTGAAATGCCTTTTGAAAATCCAGATATACAAATATCGACTGGATCATCTTTATCCACATGTTTGTTCACCCCTTCAAATAAATGTACTAGATTGATGAGGCAAGATTTCTGTTCACTAAATCCATGTTGGCTTTCTCTCATTAATATTTGTTTTTGAATATGCTCTGTAGTCTTTATAATAGTCTCTAACATTTTGCCCAGCACCGACATCAGGCTCACCAGTCTATAATTCCCAGTTCACCTTTGGAACCATTTTTAAAAATCGGCATTACATAGGCCAACCTCCAATCTTCCGGTTGATGTTAAAGATAAATTACATATTACTAACAATAGTTCTGCAAGTTCATTTTTCAATTCTATCAGTATTTTGGGATGAATACCAGATTTGCTACTCTTCAATTTACCAAATTGCGCAATTACATCTTCCAGGTTTATAGAGATTTCAATCAGTTTCTCCGACTCATCAGATTTGAGTACCATTTCTGGCACCGGTATTTCTCCTAAATTTTCCTCAATGAAGACCGAAGCAAAGAATTCATTTAATCTCTCCACTATGGCTTTGTGTTCCCTTAGTGCCCCTTATATCCCTCGATCATCTAGCGGTCCAACTGATTCTTTTGCCAGCTTCTTTCTTTTAATATACCTAAAAAAAATGTACTATATGTTTTTGCTTGCAATGCAATCTTTTTTTTAAAGTCCTTCTTTCCCTTCCTTATCAGTGCTTTGCTTTACCTTTGGTACCTTTTCATTCAGCAGGTCACATATGATTAATTTAATGCCAGTTCAGTAGATATTCTAAAGACAGTCAAACCAATAAAAAATTTAAATTCAAACAGTAACAAGAAATATATTTGTAATATCGTGGAATTGTCAAATATAAACATAGAATAGAGTGTAATATAATTCTAAATTCCTATATGTGCATTTTCTGCATTGATACTGTCCTTTATCTTCTAGTTAGCCAAACTAGGGATTTCAGAGTTACTGCTATTACAGTTGCTCATTTGGGAGCTGGTCAGGATCAGCCATGCATGCAGAAAATTCTTCTGTCTTCTTTTGTCTATCTCTGATTGCAAAGTCATCATTGCCTTCTTAAATAGACCTCAGGATGTTGTAGGAGTATTTACATTTGATCTCACCTTTGCTGGAATGGGGCCTATACAAGCTTGAACCATTCTGTTATACCAGTATGGATTCTACAGCCTGTGCCCTGAATACATCTGTAACCATCAGAAATCAGCTTTTCTACAAAGGAAAATTACTGCTGGGCATACTAAGATGACTTCATCCAAGGACATATTGTTTGTTGCAAACTAGCCCAGTTGTCTCCTTGGAAGAATGGAGGAGAGAGACACCAATGGCTGCAGGAGTATGGGATCCGGCAGGGAGGTTTCCATGTGCCTTCTGATAACAAAGGCCTCTCTTTATGATCATGAATCTGGCTGGACATTATTACACCGTCTGTGATTGGTCCACAGGTATCATCTGACCCTTTGGATGCCAATGTTGGACTGAAGAAGGAGGAAGACCAGAAGATTTGCTGGAGATTAGAAGGCTCTGAGAGAGAGAGCAAGAGACTGATTTCCTACACCAGTGAACTGCATACCTTGTAATAAAAAGGTTAGTTCAGCTACGATACATGGCCTCATTAAAGACTGTGCCATCTGTAAGCAGAATACTGACCTTGGGCTTTATTCCTGGACTGAGAGACGCGCTGGGGCTTCAGCTTGAGTCTCAGAGGAAGAATCCACTGGATATACTATCTATGGTCAGAGGGATAGCTAGTCCATGGTTTTATCTGTGATAGATTGGTTTTATTTTAGGATTTATGGTCCGTGAGTAATTAGCTGCTAACTGTGTATTTTGCATAAGGCATGGTGTAACTTACAGAATATATGAGCTTTCCAAACCACAGAACTGGAAAAGGGACCTATGTATTCTGGAAAGCTCAGGTTATTGCAGCTTTTTTGCTGTTTTTTCAGTGAAAGATTTCACATCTTGCAAAAATTGCAATTTGCTATAGGAGATGTATGTTCATATTATTTTATTTCCATAGCACTTTATGCCTATGAAATCTTACAGAATATTAGTTATAATGCATTGCCATTTAGGTAAACTTGATGTGACCACCTTCTAAGTGAAACCAGCTAATTATTTTAAAATTGTATTCATCACCAGATGGTCAGTGTATCTCCTACCTTTCTCGGTGCTTTGTGGTACTGGTCTTGTCTATAACAGGCCGTTAACCATAATTCTGGGTCAAATATAGATGGGTTGATGATTTTCAGCAGCTGCAACAACATCAACAGTTTGCATGGGCCACAGAAACTGTACAAAAAGAACACAAGATTGGTAACTATCTGCTACCTTACTAAGTTTAGGTCCTCAAAAAAAATCAACTGCCAAATTACTATGCAGTATGCTGGAATAGCATTTTTAAACATATTTACATGGGAACATCAAATGCACCTATTTTATAGTCACGTATATATCTGTATGCATTCATGCATGCATATGGATGGATAGAGAAACACGTGAATGACAAAGGGAAATTGTGCTGTGGCTGCAGGAAGGCTTTAGGATGGGTTCCAGCTAAGGGGATCCAGCCCGCACTTTACCTTTCTGCCATCACCCTGCAGTTCTTCTCTAGGCTGCAGCAGTAGCATCTCTCTTAAGGCCAGTGGAGTCAAGATACACCTATAAATGCAACACAGCAGTAGGTAGTTTCCCCATCTTGTTTCCCTTAATGCTGAGTAACAGCAGGTGTTGACCCCTGAGAGTATTAAAGAAAAGAAAAATAAAAGATGACGTAAATTAACAAACTAAGCCAGGCACTACTTCACCGATCCCAACACTTTTTCAATCTGCTGTCAATAAAACAGACTGGGTCACTAGACATGCAGAGTGCATGTTGGTGAGATTGGAATATTTACTATTAAGTTATCATAGTATTTGAAGAGATAATAAGTGAAATAAAAGAGAGAAATTATTAAAGACCAATAAGGAGGTTGGTGGTTAAGTTTTAAAGGTCTGAAATTGTACCATTAAGCTCCACTGCTGAGATCCTGTTAGTAATTTAGGGCCCTGTTTACTAAGGTGCGCTATAGGAATATATGGGTGTCTCTAGCATTAGCGCAGCTTAGTAAACAGGGCCCTTAGTTAACAACTTTGGTTTAGTGGCCCAGTCTGTGATATGTGAATTAGTCATTTAATATGGGATCTTTGTGTGTGTGGGGGTGTGTGTGTGTGTTTTTAAAGTGTGCTATATTTGACAGAATCAGTTCAGAGATTGATTGCAGCTGCCCTACTTGACTACATCTACAATGAATGATTTGGTATTGACTTTTGATTAAAGAATGCCTTTTTCAAGCCTCTGAGCTTATGAACTTGAACGTTTACAGCAAACTAATTTTTTTCTGTCATTGATTTGTGACTTTCTAGTAATCATATATTTTATTAAATGTGCATCCTTCCAGTTATTCCTCTTATTGATTTAAGATTATGGCGTTTATTATACTTGTCAAGCTAGATAGGTGTTCTCTTCTCTAATCTGAGTACCTAAAAGTGATGACTGCTTGTAGAACAAGCAATTCATTATAAACTACTATAAAAAATAATTACTGTTCATTTCATTTTCTAAGATTACCTTGACTGTAAGAGGATAAGTTTGTATAGGTTGTCTAGGTCTCAAAAAGGACATTTTAGAAGTATGAGTTTAAAAAAACAAAACTATAGCATCTTAGAATAGGCTTCATTAATTTGGAGCCTTTTCTAAGTTACATGGAGTTCTGCCAAAGAAGCATGCATATTTAGCACCAAACACAACAGGAACAGTCATTTAACAAAGAAGCAAAAATGAAATTTAAAAATTAACAGCATCAGTAGGAGTTTGTACATGTAACTAGTACTAAATAGGGAACTGATTAAGGGATTAACCTCCAAATTCAACCATTTTGCAACTTGAGGTGGTTTTGAACAGCAGAGAGGTAAGTACAGTACCCCTCCCCCATCCCAAGCTCTCATCTCCCAAGCCTATTTCCAAATGAGAAATTTGCCAAGAGTTATGCATGATTCAAAAGGATTATCAAAAAAGGGATGGAGAACATTACATTACACTTTATGCTTCTATGCTTCAACCTCTAAAGTTCTGAGCGGTTAACATAAAAAGAGGCCACGTCAGATACTTGAGAATTAATACTGTATAAATCTTCTAAAAAGCTTGCTTTTTAAAATTCTTTTGAATTGATGGAGCTCCATCTGAAACTTTACACAAGGAGACACATATTTCATAATTTTGAGTTTGCACAGCTAAGAATCGCAACTTACAAATAAACTTGTTTAAGTAGACCCTAACATTAAATGAATCATAAAACTGAATAGGTACAAAAGAAAGCAATATCACCTGAGTAGATGTTAACAATTTAGATGATAAATTGAAAACTGGAATCAATTTTTCTTGTTCTGACATTTGGGGCGGGCCCCTGCCCCACTGATGGACACACCCTGATTGGATTATTGATAGTATTGTGAGATAGCCCTTTTATTATATTAGTATAGACTGAGATTATGATTGGTGGGCATAATATCTGTGTCAGGTTGGGAGTCCAAGATGGGCTTCTGTGCTGAGAGAATAACCACTGTATTAACAGGAAACAGACTTTTTGAATCCTCCTTTCAGGGACCAGTGGTAAATTGGAATGATTTAACTAAATTGCACAAGTATATGGTGCATACTGAATTTTCATGTAGCAGCATTAGTAGAGTACTGAAATGTTCAAAGGATACCTAGGGGTCTTAGGTTGTACAAAGAACCTAGGTTCCTTGATGATCTAGAATATGCTACTAAATGGAACAAATTGATTTCCACTTGTGCTCTTGATCTAATGCTGTTGACTACTGACAAGCTCAACAAGACAGTTGAATAGTGGAAATTGGACTATAACTCAAAATTGGAAGTGTTGAGACAGTCGATGTCTTTGAGTCAATTTGAAGTGCAAAATAAGGAACATCAATCATTAATAGAGAAATATAAAGGTGAAATAAGAGCTCAAAAATTACCAAATATAAACATGATGAGTTGGACTGTACAAAGGGATATGTTTATCCTTGGATGGATTGCAATAGGCAGTCCCAGATAAAATCGCAAAAACAAAAGTGGCATCTTTGAACTCATTCAGTGATTCTTCAGATAGTGGTCCAGAAGGAGGTATGAATTTAGGGTTGCCTGGAGTAACCCCGTCAGCAGTATCCACGTCCACCTCCTTTTTACTGATAGTTCCTGTAGTTGTCAATCAGAGTGCACCCATCAGTGGGGCAGGGGCCCTCCCCAAACAAAAAAAAAAAACAAGAAAATTTGATTCCAGTTTTCAATTTAGCATCTAAATTGTTAACATCTATTGAGGTGTCATTGCTTTCTATTGGTTTGTCTTTTGCAATTATACAGTTTTATGATTCATTTAATGTTAAAGTCTACTCAAACAAGTTTTTGTAAGTTGCAATTGCGCCACTATGTAGTGAAGGAGTGGCCTAGTGGTTAGAGCACTGGTCTTGATATCCAGAGGTGTCCGGTTCAAATCCCTCTGCTGCTGCTCCTTGTGATCTTGGGCAAGTCACTTAACCCTCCATTGCCTCAGGTACAAACTTAGATTGTGAGCCCTCCAGGGACAGGGAAATACCCAGTGTACCTGAAAGTAACTCACCTTGAGCTACTACTGAAAAAGGTATGAGCAAATCCAAATAAAAATACATTTTTGTTTTCATTAAAATGATACATGTATTGCAGAAGGTAGTTCTACTTTTTTTGCAAAAATATAATTTGCCTTCATCTTGGGTTTTACCAGGCCCGACTCGGTAGTAGAAACCTTTCAGAGGTTAGTGTTGAGGGATGTTGCTAGAATTGAGGATAATTTGGGATTTGTTTGTAATAATTTAACAAAGGACCAACATCAGGCTTCGCGGGATTTACAAAATGATATGTCCATTGTTATACTTAGGGCTGATAATGGAGGCGGAGTGGTGATTCAAAATAAGAGTGATTATTTAGTAGAGGCATTACCTCAATTGACTAATCAAGAATTTTATCTTGAATTACCAGAAGAACCTACTAGTGATCTTCAAGTCTTGGTGGAAGGTATGTTGAGGAGTGCTGCGGTGGTAGTGATTATTTCCTTTAAAGAGTTTAGATGTTTATTTTAAAAATATCCTGAAATTCCTTCAATATATTTTTACCCAAAATACATAAATCTTTGGAGAAACCCCCAGGCCGGCTCGTTGTGCTGGTAGGGAATGTTATAATGCCCTTGCATTGCTCCATGGTGCGACCACACCTCAAATACTGTGTGCAATTCCGGTCACCACATTGCAAAAAAGATATAGCAAAATTAGAAAATATTATAGAGGATGGGATGACTATAAGGAAAGGCTAAAGCAGCTATGGATGTTTAGCTTGAAGAAGAGATGGCTGAGGGGAGATATGATAGAAGTTATAAAATACTGAGTGGAGTGAAACAGGTAGACGTGAATCACTTGTTGTACCCTTTCAAAAAATACTAGGACTAGGGGGCACACAATGAAGCCACTAAGTAATAAATTTAAAACAAACCAGAGAAAACGTTTCTTCTCTCAATGTGTAATTAAATTCTGGAATTTGTTGCTTGAGAATATGGTAGAAGCAGTTAGCTTAGCAGGGCTTATAAAAGATTTGACTACTTTTCTAAAAGAAAAGTCCATAAACCATTATTAAAATGGACTCGGGAAACTCCACTACTTATTTCTAGATTAAGCAGCATAAAATCTGTTTTACAGCCTTTTGCCACTACTAAAGGAGTAGTTCTGTAAGGAACCTCCTAATTTTAACCGGCGAGAAGGTTCATAAAAGTGATTTGTAATTCTATAACTGGGCACCTAGGATAATAGGGTAAGCAGGTGTCTATTTCAAGCCTATTCTGTGAAAAAAAGTAGGCACCTACTTTTCTTTGTAGAATACTAGCGTAAATGGCATTCTCCGAGGACAAGCAGGCTGCTTGTTCTCACTGATGGGTTGACGTCCTCGGCAGCCCCCTCCATCGGAAAGTTTACTAGCAAAGGCCTTTGCTAGTCCTCGCGCGCCCATGCGCACCGCGCATGCGCGGCCGTCTTCCCGCCCGAAACCGGCTCGAGCCGGCCAGTCTTCTTTCGTCCGCGCTCGGTACGGTCGTGTTACGCCGTTCGTGCCCCAGAGAGTCGACCTCGCGCGTCCTTTTCGACGTGTTTTTTTCCTTGTTTTTCTCTAAAAAAGTTCGGGAAGCGCTCCGGAAGTGTTCCGGAAGACCCTTTCGGGTTTTCTGCCCTTCCCGTAAATTTTCTCAACTTTTGCCCCGTAAGTTTTCTTTCGTTGTCGGGGTAGGCCTAGTTTGGCCTCGGTCGAGATTTTTCTCCCTTTAAATTTTGGTGCTTCAATTTTCGCCATTTCGGCCTTTGATTTCGCCGGCGTGATTTTTCCGCCCATGACATCGAAGCCTTCCAGCGGCTTCAAGAAGTGCACCCAGTGCGCCCGGGTAATCTCGCTCACTGATAGGCACTCTGCGTGTCTTCAGTGTCTAGGGGCCCAGCACCGCCCTCAGAACTGCAGTCTGTGTTCCCTGTTACAAAGGCGGACTCAGGTAGCGAGATTAGCCCAGTGGAACGTTTTGTTCTCGGGCTCTTCGTCGACATCGGCACCGGAGGCATCGAGTGCATCGACGTCGTCAGCGTCCGGACCATCTTCCTTGGCTGCCGCTCCATCGACTGCATCGAGGCATCGGACCTCTGCATCGGCGCTGAGGCATCGGGCGACTGCATCGACGTCGGTGGTACCGAGACTTCGTCTGCTGATGTCATCGGACGGAGGTGCATCGTCAGGAGTGCAGGTGAGGGCTGTCCATTCCCCTGCTGGTGGCGGTGAGCCTTCGGGTGGGTCTCCGCCTACCCTGAGGGCTCCTGCGGTACAGCCCCCCCGGGATCGACCCTCTTCGGTCTCGGCCCCGAGGAAGCGACGGATGGATTCTACGTCCTCCTCGTCGGTGCCGGGGAGCTCCGGTGACATGCTTCGGAAGAAGTCGAAGAAGCATCGACACCGGTCTCCTCCCCGTGTCGGCACCGAGAGCTCTGGGTCGCCGAGGGATTCGGCACCCAGCAGGCATCGGCACCGAGAGGACCGCTCACCCTCTGTTCAGGAGGTGTCGATGCGCTCCACTCTGGACAGCCCGGAACAGCCTCCTCGCCCGGAACAGGTTCTGACGTCGACGCCTGCATCGACCTCTCAGCCTTTTTCTGCAGCCACTCTGAACGAGAGCCTCCGGGCCGTTCTCCCAGAGATTCTGGGAGAGCTGTTGCGCCCTACCCCTCCGGTACCGGCGGTGCTTGCGCCTCCGGTACCGTCGAGCGTGGCGCCGGCTGGTCCATCGCCCAGGTTGAGGTCCCCGACGTCGGTACCGCGTGCGGTGCCGACCGCGGCCACCTCCCAGGAAGGCTCCCCGACTACGTCGGCGGAGGGAGCTTCGCCGATGCGGGCGAGGGAGTCTACCTCTCGACGCCCCCATCGTGGACGTGGCTCCACGGAGTCGAGCCGGGCGAGGTTGCAGACACAGGTCCGTGAACTTGTGTCTGACACCGAGGGTGAGGCCTCGTGGGAGGACGAAGAAGACCCAGATATTTCTCTGACGAGGAGTCTGAGGGTCTTCCTTCTGATCCCACTCCCTCTCCTGAAAGGCAGCTTTCTCCTCCTGAGAGTCTGTCTTTCGCTTCCTTTGTCCGGGAGATGTCTACGGCCATCCCCTTCCCGGTGGTTGTGGAGGACGAGCCCAGGGCTGAAATGTTTGAGCTCCTGGACTATCCTTCTCCACCTAAGGAAGCGTCCACTGTTCCCTTGCACCATGTCCTGAAAAAGACATTGCTTGCGAACTGGACCAAGCCATTAAGTAATCCCCACATTCCCAAGAAGATCGAGTCCCAGTACCGGATCCATGGGGACCCAGAGCTGATGCGCACTCAGTTGCCTCATGACTCTGGAGTTGTGGATTTGGCCCTAAAGAAAGCTAAGAGTTCTAGGGAGCATGCTTCGGCGCCCCCGGGCAAAGACCCTAGAACCTTAGACTCCTTTGGGAGGAAGGCCTACCATTCTTCTATGCTCGTGGCCAAGATCCAGTCTTACCAGCTCTACACGAGCATACACATGCGGAACAATGTGCGGCAGTTGGCGGGCTTGGTTGATGCTCTTCCCCCTGAGCAAGCCAAGCCTTTTCAGGAGGTGGTCAGGCAGCTGAAGGCGTGCAGAAAATTCCTGGCCAGAGGAGTTTATGACACTTTTGATGTTGCGTCCAGGGCCGCTGCTCAAGGTGTGGTGATGCGCAGGCTCTCATGGCTGCGTGCCGCCGACCTGGAGAATAGACTCCAGCAGCGGATTGCGGACTCGCCTTGCCGTGCGGACAACATTTTTGGGGAAAAAGTCGAGCAGGTGGTAGAGTCTCTCCACCAGCGGGACACCGCATTCGACAAGTTCTCCCGCCGGCAGCCTTCAGCATCTACCTCTACAGGTAGAAGATTTTTCGGGGGAAGGAAGACTGGTCCCTATGCTTCTGGTAAGCGTAGGTACAATCCTCCTTCCCGACAGCCTGCGGCCCAGGCTAAGCCCCAGCGCGCTCGCTCTCGTCAGCAGCGTGCGCCTCAGCAAGGCCCCGCGGCTCCCCAGCAGAAGCAAGGGGCGAGCTTTTGACTGGCTCCAGCAGAGCATAGCCGACATCCCAGTGTCAGTGCCGGGCGACCTGCCGGTCGGGGGGAGGTTGATAGCTTTTCACCAAAGGTGGCCTCTCATAACCTCCGATCAGTGGGTTCTGCAAATAGTCCGGCAAGGATACACCCTCAATTTGGCCTCAAAACCTCCAAATTGTCCACCGGGAGCTCAGTCTTACAGCTTCCAGCACAAGCAGGTACTTGCAGAGGAACTCTCCGCCCTTCTCAGCGCCAATGCGGTCGAGCCCGTGCCATCCGGGCAGGAAGGGCTGGGATTCTATTCCAGGTACTTCCTTGTGGAAAAGAAAACAGGGGGGATGCGTCCCATCCTAGACCTAAGGGCCCTGAACAAATATCTCGTAAAAGAAAAGTTCAGGATGCTTTCCCTGGGCACCCTCCTCCCCATGATTCAGCAAAACGATTGGCTATGCTCTCTGGACTTGAAGGATGCCTACACTCACATCCCGATACTGCCAGCTCACAGACAGTATCTGCGATTTCAGCTGGGCACACGCCACTTCTAGTACTGTGTGCTACCCTTTGGGCTCGCCTCTGCGCCCAGGGTGTTCACAAAGTGCCTAGCTGTGGTAGCAGCGGCACTTCGCAGGCTGGGGGTGCATGTGTTCCCATATCTCGACGATTGGCTGGTGAAGAACACATCCGAGGCAGGAGCCCTGCAGTCCATGCAGATGACTATTCGCCTACTGGAGCTACTGGGGTTTGTGATAAATTATCCAAAGTCCCATCTTCTCCCAATGCAGAGACTCGAATTCATAGGAGCTCTGCTGGATTCTCGGACGGCTCGCGCCTATCTCCCAGAGACGAGGGCCAACAACTTGTTGTCCCTCGTCTCGCGGGTGCGAGCGTCCCAGCAGATCACAGCTCGGTAGATGTTGAGATTGCTGGGCCACATGGCCTCCACAGTTCATGTGACTCCCATGGCCCGCCTTCACATGAGATCTGCTCAATGGACCCTAGCCTCCCAGTGGTATCAGGCCGCTGGGGGTCTAGAGGACGTGATCCACCTGTCCACGAGTTTTCTCAAATCCCTATATTGGTGGACGATTTGCTCCAATTTGACTCTGGGACGTCCCTTCCAAATTCCTCAGCCACAAAAGGTGCTGACCACGGATGCGTCCCTCCTGGGATGGGGAGCTCATGTCGATGGGCTTCACACCCAAGGAAGCTGGTCCCTCCAGGAACGCGATCTGCAGATCAATCTTCTGGAGTTACGAGCGATCTGGAACGCTCTGAAGGCTTTCAGAGATCGGCTGTCCCACCAAATTATCCAAATTCAGACAGACAACCAGGTTGCCATGTACTATGTCAACAAGCAGGGGGGCACCGGATCTCGCCCCCTGTGTCAGGAAGCCGTCAGCATGTGGCTCTGGGCTCGCCGTCACGACATGGTGCTCCAAGCCACATATCTGGCAGGCGTAAACAACAGTCTGGCCGACAGGTTGAGCAGGATTATGCAACCTCACGAGTGGTCACTCAATTCCCGTGTGGTACGACAGATCTTCCAGGTGTGGGGCACCCCCTTGGTAGATCTCTTCGCATCTCGAGTGAACCACAAAGTCCCTCAGTTCTGTTCCAGGCTTCAGGCCCACGGCAGACTGGCATCGGATGCCTTCCTCCTGGACTGGGGGGAGGGTCTGCTGTATGCTTATCCTCCCATACCTCTGGTGGGGAAGACTTTGTTGAAACTCAAGCAAGACCAAGGCACCATGATTCTGATTGCTCCTTTTTGGCCGCGTCAGATCTGGTTCCCTCTTCTTCTGGAGTTGTCCTCCGAAGAACCGTGGAGATTGGAGTGTTTTCCGACCCTCATCACACAGGACGAAGGGGCACTTCTGCATCCCAGCCTCCAGTCGCTGGCTCTTACGGCCTGGATGTTGAGGGCGTAGACTTTGCCTCTTTGGGTCTGTCAGAGGGTGTCTCCCGCATCTTGCTTGCTTCCAGGAAAGATTCCACTAAGAGAAGTTACTTCTTCCATTGGAGGAGGTTTGCCGTCTGGTGTGACAGCAAGGCCCTAGATCCTCGCTCTTGTCCTACACAGACCCTGCTTGAATACCTTCTGCACTTGTCTGAGTCTGGCCTCAAGACCAACTCTGTAAGGGTTCACCTTAGTGCAATCAGTGCTTACCATTATCATGTGGAAGGTAAGCCGATCTCAGGACAGCCTTTAGTTGTTCGCTTCATGAGAGGCTTGCTTTTGTCAAAGCCCCCTGTCAAGCCTCCTACAGTGTCATGGGATCTCAATGTCGTTCTCACCCAGCTGATGAAACCTCCTTTCGAGCCACTGAATTCCTGCCATCTGAAGTACTTGACTTGGAAGGTCATTTTCTTGGTGGCAGTTACTTCAGCTCGTAGAGTCAGTGAGCTTCAGGCCCTGGTAGCCCAGGCTCCTTACACCAAATTTCATCATAACAGAGTAGTCCTCCGCACTCACCCTAAGTTCCTGCCAAAGGTCGTGTCGGAGTTCCATCTGAACCAGTCAATTGTCTTGCCAACATTCTTTCCCCGTCCTCATTCCTGCCCTGCTGAGCGTCAGCTGCACACATTGGACTGCAAGAGAGCATTGGCCTTCTACCTGGAGCGGACACAGCCCCACAGACAGTCCGCCCAATTGTTTGTTTCTTTTGATCCCAATAGGAGGGGAGTGGCTGTAGGGAAACGCACCATATCCAATTGGCTAGCAGATTGCATTTCCTTCACTTACGCCCAGGCGGGGCTGGCTCTTGAGGGTCATGTCACGGCTCATAATGTTAGAGCCATGGCTGCGTCGGTAGCCCACTTGAAGTCAGCCTCTATTGAAGAAATTTGCAAAGCTGCGACGTGGTCATCTGTCCACACATTCACATCTCATTACTGCCTGCAGCAGGATACCCGACGCGACAGTCGGTTCGGGCAGTCAGTTCTTCAGAACCTGTTTGGGCTTTAGGATCCAACTCCACCCCCCGAGGGCCCTGTTTGTTCTGTTCCAGGCTGCACTCTCAGTTAGTTGGTAAATTTTTTAGGTCAATCTCAGTTTGTCCTCGCCGTTGCGAGGCCCAATTGACCATGGTTGTTGTTTTGAGTGAGCCTGGGGGCTAGGGATACCCCATCAGTGAGAACAAGCAGCCTGCTTGTCCTCGGAGAAAGCGAATGCTACATACCTGTAGAAGGTATTCTCCGAGGACAGCAGGCTGATTGTTCTCACAAACCCGCCCGCCTCCCCTTTGGAGTTGTGTCTTCCCTTGAAGTGTATTGTCTTGCTACATACTGGACTGGCCGGCTCGAGCCGGTTTCGGGCGGGAAGACGGCCGCGCATGCGCGGTGCGCATGGGCGCGCGAGGACTAGCAAAGGCCTTTGCTAGTAAACTTTCCGATGGAGGGGGCTGCCGAGGACGTCAACCCATCAGTGAGAACAATCAGCCTGCTGTCCTCGGAGAATACCTTCTACAGGTATGTAGCATTCGCTGAAAATGCACATACTTTAAGGCAGGATTGCATACATCAGCCCTTTAACTGGTGCACATGCTCATGCCTAGATGTCAGATCATAGTTCATGTTTATTTGATATACTTCCAGCGATAGACATCTAAGCAGTTTAAAATAAATTATAATAAAGGGAAGATAAGTAGGGAGAGTGAAGAGGAGTAAAGTAGGTGACAGGTGAAAACAAGAGGAATTAGTTTTTACATCTTCATATGTTTAATAATGGGTAACATTGTAGGCACAGAAGTAGGAGAGAGAAGGAGACCAGTGGCGTGTTAGCCATAACTTGTTTGTTAATATTAAATCAGTAGTATTCTATAATTTAGGCATGTATTTGCATGCTTTGCCCAAACTCCACCCGTGCACACACCCACCTGCAAAGTATGTACCATGGTGCATACTTTTTCCTAGTCAGCATTCAATAAGAGATCATTTACACACGTAAGTAGCTAAAATACCACCATTTACATGGATTCCTACCACCTAAACTAGGTGGCTTCTTACAGAATTACCCCTTATGGATCCACATAGTGAAGCGCTTCAGAACAAAGGTCTTTTTAAAGACCACTACAATACAGAATGTATTTTACAACATTGCTAATTCTGGATCATCATTATCGTTCTCAAGTATTTAGACTCCTGATGTAGGCCCTTTGGCCGAAACACAACGTTGTGTCGAGTCAATATACTGCTTAATAAAGTTTGGTTCATCTTTACTCTGGAACTCCTGGTTTTTTAGCTCCAAGGTAGTACACCCTATGTGTACCTATGTGGGTGAATACAAAAGTTTGGCAGTCAGAGTGCAGGAGGATGAATTGTTCCAGCAGGAGCTGTCCCTCTCTTTAAACTGATGAGGTTCACACTGGAAATGAAAGGGCATCCGCTAGCACAGGCTAGGGTCCATTGGTTTGAATGATGTCCAGTCATTGTCCAGGGGCTGCACCCATGCGAGATGTTCCAAAGGATACATTATAACATTATTAACTTGCACACCAATATTAACAACAGGGTGAATAATTGTATGTTGTCCTGACCATGAGATCAAAGTGCAGATAGAGTATCCTTGTTGTGAACAGATTGGAACACTAACCATCTACCAATCAACATGAGCTATAGCAAATTCCGGTAATTTGGTGCTAGCCATCTGAACAAGAGATGGTGGCCAGTGGCCTAACTTAGATGTGATCAGCTCTTTCCTTTGCAACCTCCAGTTTAATTTCCTGATGTAAGGAAGGTGAGCATTTTCACAGGTTTTGGTCTTTGAAGTCCCTAGTTTTGGAGCCTCTCTGGCTTTATTATTCTCAGAGAGCCCTGCTCCCAGATGCCCAGAGAGGACAAAGGTATAGGGGTAATCAAGGAAACAAAGGGCTAGCAGGCAGCTGGGCACCATTTGGTCCTTCTGCCATCCTCCGGGCTTTCTGAGAGAGGGGGGAGTTATCAGAAGCTGGTTTCAGCAATCCTGACATTAGAGACTTGCTTTCTCTACATTTATGTTGCATAGATATTTAAATGTCTCTATCATATTTCTCTCTCCTGCCTTTCTTCTAAAGTTATACTTATTGAGATCTTTACGTCTGTCCCCTTATGCTTTATGACACTGACCTTTTTAATAGTCACCCTCTTGGCCAACTCCTTCCTGTTATATCTTTTTGAAGGTGTGGTCTCCAAAATTATACACACTATTCTAAATGAGGTTTCACCAGAGTCTTGTACAGTGGCATCATCACCTCCTGTTTCCTACTAACCATTCCTCTCCCTATGCACACAAGCATCCTTCTAGCTTTCACCGTCGCCTTTTCTACCTGTTTTGCTAGCTTAGGATCATCACAGACGATCATACTCAGTCCCGCTCCTGTTTCATGCACAATAGTTCTTCACCCTCTAAACTGTACTATTTCCTCAGGTTTTTGCAGCACAAATGCATGACCCTGCATTTTTTAGCATTAAATCTTAACTGCTGAATTCCAGACCATTCCTCTAGCTTCACTAAGACCTTCCTCATCTTATCTGCATCATCAGGGTGTTTACCCTATTGTAGATTTTGGCATCATCCGCAAAGAGACACAACTTACCAGACAGCCCTTCATCAATTTTGCTTACAAAAAAATTAAAAAGAACTGGCCCAAGAACTGAACCTTGTGGCACACCACTGGTAACATCCTTTTCCTCAGAATGAGCTCCGTTTACCACTACCCCCTGTCATCTTCCACTCAACCTGTTCCTCACCTAGTCAATCACTTTAGGGCCCATACTAAGGGCACTTAATTTATTTATTAGTCGTCTATGCGGAACCATGTCAAAGACTGCTATAATCTAAATACACCACATCTAGTGCTGTCCCTCAATCCACCTCTCTGGTCACCCAGTCAAAGAAATTAATCAGATTTGTCTGACAAGACCTGCCTCTAGTGAAACCATGTTGCCTCGGGTCCTGTAAACCATTGGATTCCAAAAGCTTTACTATTCTCTGTTTTAAAAGTGTTTCCATTAATTGACTTACCACAGAAGTCAGATTTACTGGCTTGTAGTTCCCAGCGTCTTCCTTACTTCCGCTTTTATGGAGAGGGACCACATTTGCTGTTCTCCAGGACTCCTGACTCTAGAGAAGCATTGAAAAGGTCAGCCAGCAGATCCGCTAGAATTTCCCTAAGTTCCTTCTTTACCCTCATATGTATGTCATCTGGTCCCATTGCTTTGTCTCCCTTTGTCCCCTGGATTGAGGGAGTGGAGGACTAGCCTAGTGGTTAGTGCAGTGGACTTTGATCCTGGGGAACTGGGTTCGATTCCCACTGCAGCTTCTTGTGACTGTGGGCAAGTCACTTAACCCTCCATTGCCCCAGGTACAAAATAAGTACCTGTATATATGTAAACCGCTTTGAATATAGTTGCAAAATACCACAGAAAGGCGATATATCAAGTCCCGTTTCCCTTTCCCCCTTTCCCTTTAGTTTAGCCAACTCCTGAACACAGTCCTCTGAAAATTGTTCAGGCACTACCTTCCCCTCTATTCCTATTTGTCTTCTGCAGTCCTGCTCCTGGCCCTTCAGCCATGAGCACAGAACAGAAATATTTGTTAAGCAATTCTGCCTTATGTTTATCAGCTTCTGCATATTCCACCCATTCACCTTTGAGTCTCACAATGCCACTTTTCTACTTTCTCCTATCACTAACATAGAAACATGATGGCAGATAAGAGCCAAATGGCCCATCCATTCTGCCTTTCCTCAGTAACCCTAACTCCTCCTTTTCCTAAGGGATCCCACATGTGTCCCCCATGCTTTCTTAAATTCCAACACAGTCTTTGTGTCCACATCCTCCACCAGTAGGGCACTCCATGCATCCACCATCCTTTCCGTGAAGGAGCATTTTCTTAGATTCCTCCTAAGCATATTTCCTCTTAACTTCTTCCTATGCCCTCTCATTCCAGAGTTTTCCTTCATTTAAAAAGACTCACCTCCTGTACATTGATGCACTGAGGTATTTAAATGTCATATCCCCCTCTCCCTAACTTATCTAAAAAAGGCGGTAAATAAATCCTAATTAATTAATACATTTCTAAAAGATGTCTTGTCTCCCCCTATTTTACCATATTGGCTAATTTTTTCTTCCATTTGCATCTTTGCTTTCCTGACTACCAGTTTCTCTTAGCTTTTCCAGATACTGTTACCTGTCTTCCTCTATCTACGATCTCTTGTAGTTTATAAAGACTAACATTTTTTTCCTTACCTATTCAGCTCCTACTTTTGAGAACCAAAACAGCCTCCTTTTCCTCTTACTTGTATTTACTTTCCGTATAAAAAGGTTTGTTGCTCTTACATTAGCTCTTTTCAGTTTTGCCTACTGCTTTTCAACTTCTTCCAGATGTTCACACCCAGACAGCAATTCTTTGAAGTAATCCCCCATCTGAACAAAGTTGGCTTTTTTTGAAGTCTAGAACTATTGGCATAACCATGAACCTTGGTTCAGGCCTGAGTTATCAATAGGCCCAGGCCTCAGTGACTTCTGTGTGACTCAAGAGCTCATGATATGTGCAGACACCCTTACGTGCAGACAAAAGGAGAAGGACAAGGGTGCAGAAACAGGACAATATGATTTAGTGATATAGGGGAAACAGGTGTCTGGAAACAGGAACAAGATCATTCCTGTGGGAGGCTGACTAGGCTTTCTGAGAAGTGCTAATCAGTTTTTTATACTATAAACTGCATTTGAACTGTTGCCAAAGATGAATGTATATAAGTGACAGTGTCCAAGCTTTACTTTGGAGAAGGGCAGAAGCAGCTAACACGTTTGTGTAATAGTACTGCCTGTTCTCCCATGAGAAATTATACTTTGTATTTGTTTCTATTTTGGTAGGTAATAAAAAGAACTTGACTTTCTCATACGTGGCCTTGGCTTTATTTCTTCATCCCAGATTTGTATGGGCCCATTACAATTTGGGGAGGGGTGATATAAAAGCCTAAAAACACTTCACTTTTGAATGAACCCTGTCTGCAACTATCTTAATATTAAACCACACCATTTGGTGATCACTGGATGCCAGATGATCACCTACTGAAGCATCAGAAACACTTCCCACATTAGTAAGCTCTAAGTCCAATATGACCCCATCCTGTGCAGGTTCCATTACCAACTGCTGGAATAGTTTCCCCTGTAGAGAATCCAGGATTGCTTCTAAAATACCCCCACAATAGGGATACCCTAATCAGCATCTGGCACATTAAAATCACCTATAAGTAGTATTTCACCTTTTGCAGCTATATTTTGAATGTCTTCAATTAAATCTCTGTCCATTTCTTCTGTCTGTGAAGGAGGCTTGTATAATCCCACCCATGTAAATGCATTTGCCATTCCTTCTTTCCAGATTAATCCATAATGCCTCTTCCTTCCCCTTTAGATCCTGCAGTTTTGTAAATTTAATATTATCTTTAACGTATAATGTCACTTGCCGTCCCTTTCTTCATACCCTATCTTTCCTGAACACATCATAGCCTGATTATAGGTATATCCCAATCATGGTTCTCTGTGAACGCCACTAAATTCAAATCAGCCTCTTCCATCAGAGCCTCAAGATCTAAAACCTTATTTCCCATACTTTGGGCATTAGTATATACTGCTTTCCAGGCGTTGCCCCTCTTTCCCATTTGTGTGGAGGTATTTAATGCTTCACTTTCCTGAGGGTTTTTACTTACCTGTGGGTTTTGATCACTCTGGCCCGATGATTCTAGTTTAAAGCCCTCTTCAGTAGGTTAGGCAGTCTGCTGCTGAAGATATTTCTTACCTTTTTTGATAGATGGACACCATCTCTGCTTAGCAGCCCTTGGAAAAACATCCCATGGTCCAGGAAGCCAAAATGCTCTTGAGGATACCATCTGTGCAGCCATATATTCATCTCCAGGATGTGAGCTTCTCTGTCGTGGCCTTTACCCTCAACAAGGAGGATCGATGAAAGCACCACCTATACACCTGGCTGCTTAACCCTCTCTCCCAGAGCCATAAAGACACTTTTGATGTGTTCAGAGGGGTACCCAGCAGTACCATTTGTGCCAGCATGGATGAGCAGCATTCGATAATAGTCATTAGTCTTGAAGAAGAGTGGGTAGGTTGGTTGGGGTGAGAAACAGGGAAAGGTGGATGTGTGACAAAGCTGTATAATGTAATGGGAAACCCAGATCTCTTTTAAGTCTTGTCTGGTGGGTGTCAAAATATTCGCAGCAACCAGACAGTGGAGATGACCAAAAAACTAGGTGTGACTGAAAACTCTCTTAAAAACTTTAATAAATAAATTTACATAAAACCATACAAGGAGAGTGCATAACCATAACAGAGATTTGACAAGGACTGTGTTTCAATGATAAGTGTGTTCCTCAGGAGTCCACAGTATGCCAGTCTTAGGGATAAATAAAAATGACCATTCCCTTAAGAAAATAAATAGTAATAGCACTCAGCAAAAATATACCAGCAGCATTCCTTCTCTACTGACTACTTCATCTTCTCCTCTCTCTCTCTCCACTCCACCCTCTCTTTCTGCTGCTCCCCCCCCCCCCCCCCCCCCCACAATGCGAGTTTGGTGTCTCTTTCTGTCCCCTCCCCATCTCTCTCCTACTTCCCCCGTCTCAGATCCAGGATCTCTCTGCTGTCCCCTCCCACCCCCCATCCCCCGATCCTCCAGAGTCTCAGCAGCAAACTAGCAAAGGCAGCAATGTAAATACGTCTGTCTGCACCCAGCCCTGCTAGGGCCTTTCCTCTGCTGCCCCCCCTCCTGTGACATCACTTCCTGTGGGTAGAAGCAGCAGAGGAAAAGTGGTGGCAGGGCCGTGTGCAGGCAGTTGTGTTTACATCACTGTCTCTGCCGATCAGCCATCATTTCTATAGGGGAGGCCACAGGCTGATGCCTGCCTAGGGAGGCGAGAGGGAGGGAAATGTCAGGAGAGGAACAGAGAGGTGACAAGCAGAATGAAGAGCGGAAAGCAGGAGGTGGCCCCTACCACTGGGTGGCCCTGGGCATTTTGCCAGGCTTGCTCAATAGTAGCTATGTCCCTGATCCCATCTATGTCCAGATATTTCCTCTGTTAATATGTTAAAAACCAGATATAATTGATCTGCTGATGTTTCCAGGTTTATGGATTCAGGTCTTACTTAGAATGTGCCCATAGAAGGATGGTTTGGTATGAGTTTCTTTAGGTATGGCTGTACTTGCTTTGGAAGTGTCTTGACAAGATTTTTCAACTGTGCAGGTCCCTCAGTCAATTTCCTATGGTATTTATTGACTGAGAGCTGTCTGTTCTCTTCTTTTATATATTTTTGTGTGTTGTGTGTCCATAATCACTACAGAGTCTCCGTTGTCTGCATGTTTGATGACAATGTTTTGGTTATTTTGTAGTCTTTTTATGAAGAGAGAAATTGTACAGAATTGTCTTTTGTTTGCTGAAGAGTTGTGATTTCGCCCTGTCTGAAACACTGTATGATGTAGCTTGTAAAGCTCCCGGCCACTGGGTGATTCAGAAATGCAGCCCTCTGCTGGCCGGAGCCTCACTTGCCAGTCTCCTCGGAGTTCCCTTGGCTCCCAAGCCAAGCTATGTATTGTAATCGGCCAGGCAAACAGCTCAGCCACAGGCAGTTCCAACCAAAGCAGTTCCAAACAATCAGTGGTAAATCCCTGGTAACTCCATCAAAAACAGCACAGAAGCAAACAGTTCAAAACAAAGTGGGTTCCTTTATAACCCCCTCAGGGTATTCTTGTGCCAAACCCTCTTGAGGCTCTCTAGTGCTTGGCTTTGGAGCTGTTTGTAAAGACACCTGCACTTCCTGCTGTCCACCCGGCCTCACTGGTCCTGTGCTGCTGAGCAGGACTCCAGCTGATCTTCTACCAGTCACTGGTAAGCACCCACCTCTATATCCTGGGCTTCTTCCTTACTCAGGGTGACTACTCTGACATGCCTTCCTTCTGCTGGATATCCTTCCCTGTTAGGTCCAGTGTGCCTCGGTCACTCCTCTGGTTCACGGCCAGTGACCCACGGCACTTTTCCTGGGACTCTCACTCGGATTCTCCAAGCTTCCCAAATATGCAAATTAGGCAGTCAACATATGCAAATTCAATTTATTAGGACTTGGATTCAGTCTTGTGGGGAACTACTTCTTTCCAAGTATCATTCACTTGCAAATACACTGACTGAGCCCCTTTACTTTGAGAGACAGGGGTCTCAGTGTAAAACAGCCACAACCCCTGGATAGGACTTCTTCACTCTCATTGACCTTACAGTCCTATCCTCCACCCCACGGCTGTTAGTTCATTTTACATAAGTCACAAGTCCATCAACAACATGGCCTGGTTCACAAGTCCATCCACCACAAGGCCTGGTAAGTACCTTCACTCTTAAGGTCTCCTTCTCGCTCTCCCCCTCTTCCAGGTACTCCTCCTCCAGCAGGCTGCCCAGGCACCAGGTTCCCCTCTCTTTCCTTCTCCTCTGCTCCTCAGGAGGTACCGTTTATATAGGGCTTCTAATAGCCCACCACATCCCTTCTGGGCCCCTCCTCCCAGTTCCGGAAGAGTCCAGAGCCTTCTGGGCGCCCTTCTCTTAACAGGGAACCTGTACTACAGATACTCCCTGGACCCCATGTTCAGACCTTAGCTGGAGCTCCCTCTGCTGGCCCCTTCAGGACATTACCCTGATGTCCCACTTGGCATTTTCCCCATTTCTGGTAGGAGAGCGCCCTCTGGTGGCCTCCTCAGGGTAGGGCAGGCCTGTGTTTATCACAAGCTGCAGAAATCTTCTGCCTTGCAGAGTCTCCATGTCTGGCTGACATAGCACACAAATGTTGAGGAGCACATGGTGGCATCTCATATAGACTGAAAGATATGTGGGTGCTGCTATTACCCAGTGACAGCATATATAGCTCCTGAAAATCTTTAGTAGTGACAGTATTCCTCTGCCCTGGTTCTTATGCTGCTGAATTCTTACTGTTCTCTTCTACCACCATGATTCTCTCCCAACCTCTCCCCCACCCGAAGACAATATTAATACAACTCTTCCACCTTCCTGCAGTACACATACTACTACTGCCCTCATGACTTCTCCATCCCCTCCCCCCCCCCCAAACACTGTACACTGCCACTACAACACTGTAAACTTCCTTCTTTCCCAGCCCTGAAGCAGTTCCACTGATATCATGTGCTTAGAGTCTGACTTCTGTTTTGTGCTATGAACACATTGTGCTTGTGGTGCTGGCAAGGCTTGAGAGAATTCTAATAGGAACCAACCTGGAATCAGATGCCGGAATCTATTTCATTGAGAAGGCTGCAGGAGATGTAAGCTAGAGCACATGATGTCAAATACTGGAGGAAATATTGGGGGAAGAACTGGGTATTACACTGGCAGAAGGGGGTCAGCCTTTGTGCTGGAGAGGTTGGAGGGAAGGGATAGAAGGAACCTGGAATTATGATGGAGGCGCAATCAGAAGAGGGGATCTGATGCAATGCTTGGGTGTGGGGGAGAGAAAAGAACAGTCCAGGAAATCATATTGCAGTCTTCAGAAATGTTTAGAGATCACACTGGTAGGATAGGAGGAATGACCCATAATCATATCGTGGTGTTGGGGGAGAGAATGGGAACACAGAATCTCATAAAAATTAAAAAAAAAAAAACATTAAAAGGTTATATATAAGTAAAAAAAAACTTTTTTTAAACTTTTCACATCATTTATTACATACATTTTCAACATAGCAATAGGAGGAAAAAAAGAACAACAACAAAGGAAATATAATGGAAGAAAATCAGAAATAAATCCTGTATCATAGTGCTTAATAATCATTGACCATTCATCTCCACAAATAACAACTAAGAGTTACTCAACTTTTTTTTTCAAAAGTAATTGCTGTAACTGAATTGGATCTAATAATATATAGATTGATTAAGGAAACTTAAACCAAACATTTTCAGGGGAACTTCAAAAAGATCATCGCTGTCACTGCCAAACCACATTGTTTCAACTGAAGAAATACTTTCGTACACTTTTAAGTGGCATACACCACATCAGGAATATCTAGAATTTACCACCACTGAGATGGCATCAGGAAGATCAGATGCTGACTGAGCTCCGAGTTCCAGCTAGTTCCAACTGACAAAGATGGGCAAGAAAAGAAAGGGGCAAGTGAAGGTGACCACCTACCTAGCTTCACCCTGGTCTTGGTCCAGTCATCAGTCTGGAACTTTGCTACATCTGCTGCTGGCGTGTCTGTTTGGTGACTCTAGGATAACATTTGTAGGAACTGTCCTGGTGGTACTGGAAACTTTACTGAGTCCCGAACAACGTGAGACTTCTCTAAAATGAGGTTTCCTGGTCATACCTGAAGGATTACCAGATACCTTTGAAGTGGAGGGCACTGAAGTGTTTCCTAGTATTGGCGGGACCATTTCTGCAGAGAATATGCCGCTGCCACAAGATTTGACCACCATAACCAGTTGTGGTTTCAGGTATTTTGCTCTCAGTTGAGGGTTTGGTGGGAACACTGGCCATTGATAGAGGAAGAATGAATCAGTACGGGACTTTGGCTGAGGTATGTAGAGCTATCAAGAATATTTTATTTATTTATACATTCTTGTATCCCACTATTATGCGAAAACAAATTTCCATTCAAAGTGGCTTACAATTTACATGTAGCAATATGGAACACTCAGTGATTCAGCGCTTAGGTAAAATTGGGGAAGGTTTACTTTCTCTTCAGAACCAATTGGGATATCATTGAGAACTGTTGGAAAAACATATTGGGAAAGTTAAAAGTATAGATAAAGATTTTGGGAACATTCAAGATTGTCAGCAAGAATTAATTAAAGATAAGAACTGGGTACATCAAAAAATGGAAGTGATGGAAAGCTTTACTAGGAGGTTAAATTTAAGATTTTTGAATTTCCCCAGATCTCCTTTAATATCATTCATTGACATGATTAAGAAGTATTTTGGAGAGGTTCTGCAGATATCTAAAGAATCTATGCCCCCTCTTATAAGGGCTTTCTATGTTACCTTGGGAACTGGTGGAAAAGAAGGACTAAAACAGCTAATTTAGATTTGTGGGGGGGGGGGGTTTTGGTTTTTGAAAACTCTCAATCCAGAATATCTGCTAAGGCAACAAACTTTCACCTTGGAACCTAATAATAATTGGATTCTTCTATTGTATTTTTGTCATGAAGATACTAAGGGCCATATTTACTAAGGTGTGCTAGTGTTTTTAGCATGCGCTGAACGTTAGAGACACCTATATATTCCTACTAGTAAAAAAGGCCCGTTTCTGACACAAATGAAACGGGCGCTAGCAAGGTTTTTCTCATTGAGCAGTTGCCTGTGAGGTGCGATGCCCCCCCTCCCGGCACCATCCCACCCACGGCGATGCATCCGGCCGCAGCCATCCAACCCACCGTGCCCATCACACCCACCTTTGCGTTGGTTTGGCGGCAGGGGACCCGGAATCCCGCCACCACAAGTCATGTGTGCTGACTACGGCGTCATCGTCGGCGTTGGTAGCTGTGCAGGGCGGAGTTCTGTGCATCTGACGTCATGCACGTGCAGGACGTCAGACGCACAGAAGCCCTGCCTCCACAGGCTAGGAACGCCGAAGATGACGCCGTAGTGAGCAGACAGGGCTTGTGCTGGCGGGGTTTCGGGTCCCCTGCCGGCAAAGCAACGCGAAGGCGGGTGTCTCAGAAGGGGGTTGTTGCGGGGGGGGGGGGTGCTGGAGGTCCTTGTGTTCAACTGCAGCTGTAGGGGGGGGGTCAACCATTTGTTTAGTTGATTTTTTTTTTCCTGCCCTCGACGTCATGACGTTTGACGTGAGGGCGGGGCACGGGTCTGTGAGGTGGCTTCACCACCATGAATCCACGAACCGTTCTGGGAGACTGACTGACTTCAGTGACGTCAGTGTCCTCAGAACGTTGAGGTTGCTTTTTATTATAGTAGATATGTGTGTCTAGTGTTAGTGCGAACTAGAAATACCAGCACGGCTTAATAGACAGGGCCCTAAGTTTTGTGGTTCAGGTGTGTTGGTTTTTCCTGATTTAACAAGAGCTTCACAGGGCAGGCATAAAGCCTTTTTGGCAATGCATCGGCAAGTGTTAGCTCTGGATGCAACTTATTTCCTTCATTTTCCCTGTAAATGTATTGCTAAATATCAAGGTATTGCTTATGTTTTGTTGAACTATTGCACTTACAAAACTTGTTAGATGCTAGAGTGGTTCCAACTCCGATTGCTATTTCCTCTCCCATAGGTTTAGCTCTGTATGTAATCTCGCTAGTAGAGTGGCCCAGCAAAATCTTCCTTTACCTTATATTTT
This sequence comes from Microcaecilia unicolor, assembly GCF_901765095.1. Classification (NCBI taxonomy): domain Eukaryota; kingdom Metazoa; phylum Chordata; class Amphibia; order Gymnophiona; family Siphonopidae; genus Microcaecilia; species Microcaecilia unicolor. The sequence continues at coordinate 24,718 of NW_021963768.1, read as the reverse complement.
TCCTAATTTTTAGAGAAGATTTAATTCTTTATTGTTCTTCTGTTTTCTTACCCATTTTTTTGCTCCCTGATTGTGGTCTCAGATATACATTGTTAAAGTTGTTTCCTTAATTATTTGTGAACTTGTTATGATCAGTGGCAATGGAAATAGTCTTTTCCATTTCAGTCATTAGTCTGATTATTTTCTTGTAAAATGTCAAAAATTAAATTAAAATTTTTTTTTTAAAAAATAAGATTTTAACCCAGTAATCTTATCTTTCTCACAAGTGAAAATCACCAGTAGGGTAGCTCGCTCAGAAATAGTGTCTTGGGAAGATTCAAGAAAATTCATCAAATTGAAATATGAGATAATACAGCTCACCTTCCCCCTGGTTGGCCTGTATCACTTGTAACATGAGAAAATAATAATTTGATCAGATTAAGCAAAAACTGTTAAATTCTAGTCTTCAAAAACAAAACAAAAATTTCCCAAAACTATGAAATAGTCTTAAAAAGTTTCAGATTGAATGACAGAATCTTTGACACTATGGAGTTAATTTTAGAAAGCTTCTATACGGTTTACATGTATAAAAACCCGTAAACAGTATTAAGTGCAAACAGGGATTTTTAGAAAAAGTGCTACTTAGACACATCACTAAAGTCACCAGAAACATAAAAATGAGGTTTTCATGAATTCTATTAGAGCAAACAATTTGTAATACAACAGTCCAAACCCTTCCTTTTATATGAAAAATAAAAAGGTTACAGAAGTTCAAACATGTGACTGCTTTTGAACCTATGACATAAAAATCAGCTATTCTCAACGTTTTGGATCCGCAGCTTTAGTCATGCTTTCCCAGAGACAGTTACACATGTGGCAACACACAGAACTTTAAAAGAGGCGTACTGTTGACAGGTCTTTTTTGTATATGTGTATTCTGTCTTTCAGAATTACCAGCATATTTGTATGTTCCCACTGTGATGCCTTATCTATGTTTTTGCCTGTATCTATTTTTAAAACCTCACATGCATGGCACTGTATCTGTGTATTTTCCACAGTGCCATTCATATTTTATAAAATACTTAACTATCACTGCCCCTTTTTATAAAATATTTGCTTAGTTTTACATGGATGAACCTTATGCTCCATTTAGCCACCTATATTACTTACTGTATGCAAAATTATCTTCTGTTTTGCAGAAGAATTGAGTCCTTGTCTATAGAATTCATATACAGACAGACGTTTTGGTCCTGACTAGTTCACTGTTATTGATATTTAAATCAGTTTGCAGAAATGTGAAAATATACTGTTATTTCATTAACTGTTAATTAGACTGCTCCTGAATATACTAATTAATGCAGAAATACGGTTTACATTCAGCTATTAACCACATAGGGGCCAGTTTTTAAAACTCACATGCAACATATGCACAGACCTGCAAGTTAATTCCTCAAAGAGAAACTCTTTGGGGTATTTGGGCTGGCAGGGACTGCAGATACAGGGTGCAGAATACGTGCAATAAAGTATATGAGGGACTTTCAAAATGAAATCCCTCAGGGGGGAATTCTGTAAATGATGCTCAAAAATCAGCTCTTGGAAAAATTGGCACTAAGCAAAATTCTATAAAGCACACACAACCTTTATAGAATTATGCTTAGTGCTGATTCCCACCCCTAACTTTGGCGCCAGACGTACGCCTGCTGAAACCTAATGTAAATGCTGTTGCCCAAGTTAGGTGCACCAAGACAGTATACTTTCTGTAAGAATGCGTGTAACTTTTCAAAACACCCCTGACATGCCCTAGCCCCTCCCATGGCCATGCCGCCTATTGAGTTACATGCTATTAGAGTTAGACGCAATGCCTTATGGAATAGCGCGCAGCCCGATGCACATGCAAATTTTAATGGGTGCCAATTAACATCAATAATTGGGTGTTAGCACTCAATTATTGACTTTGGCTTGTTAGCTAATTAATTCGCTCACACATCTTGGCAGTGCGCCCAAATTTTAACATGCAAATCTAGGTATGATATATAGAATCTGGGACTGTGAACCTATGAACACAACCACACACACACACACACACACACATATGCTTTTAGCCCCTGCAGGTAGGATAGTTTTTGCCATGGGAAAGTTACTTGAATAACTGCTTAACTGTCCTGGCAAATTTCTTTGCAAATGAATATAATATCAGAAGGTTATATCAGCTACAGAACACGTACATTTATTTTACAACATGATATAAATTTGTATTATTGATTGATGTTAAATACTTGACTTTTGCATGAGTATAATGTAGCTGGAATGAATCAGCAATGTGTTTTATCAGTGAACCTGTTTTGATAAGGGTTTATACCAGTGTGCCTGTGGCAAAAAATCTTTTGAAAGGTGGACCATATATTAGTGAAGGAGTTCTTTTTTTGAAAACTGATTTTTTTTTTTTCTTTTCAGTTCTTTTAGAGGTGTGATAGGTATTTATTGTTCCCACTATTATTTGTCCAGATTTACAAAGTTAGTTGTAAGTACTCAGGATAAATCCAGCCTTAAGTAAGTTAAACTTTAGTTTTAGTTTTAGTTCTTGAGTTAGTCACTTCCTCAGTCTTTCATATATATTAGTAGTTTAGTATGAATGCTCTGCATCTGTACTGAGCCAGGGAGCAAAGACTCAACTTCATCTCTCAGTAGTAACTGGCATTTCATTTTGGTGGTAAATCATATCTGCAAAGAAGAAAATGACCAAATGATTTGCAAAAACCCCAGATATAAAGCTTCCCAGAAGATAGTAGCATACTCTTAGGACCCTTTTTAACAAGCTGCGGCAAAAGTGGGCCTACTGCCGGATTACGGCCGGGTACACACTGGCACTACAAAAATAAAAATGTTTTTCTAGCCCCAGGTTTATAATAATGGTGCGCTGGGGATGGGGACTACTGCCTGGCTGCTATGGCAGGCCGGCGGTACTTCCTTTTTAGGGAGCGGTAATCCCGCGTTGGGCTTACCGCCGCTTTGTAAAAGGGGCCCTGAGTTTGCTGCAAATAGAAAGTAACGCAAACAATAAGGGTATGAATTTCTTTTATTATATTTATTTCATAGATTTATATTATGTAAATTCCAAAAATATTAGTTATGTTATTTTAATATTTTAAGATAAACACCAGAGCTTGCATTCAAATACCTAAAACAAGGACTCTTCCTGGTGTATAGTATTTTTCAGTCTTGCCAGTGGGCTTTTAAGAACATCTATGAGTAGAGAGATGTGGTAGTAGCCATGTTAGTCCACTTCTAAAGCCAGTCAGTAGAAATGGAATAAAATAAAACATAGAAAAGAAAATAAGATGATACCTTTTTTATTGGACTAACTTAATACATTTTTTGATTAGCTTTTGAAAGAAGGGCTACCTTCGAAAGTTAATCAGGAAATGTATTAAGTTAGTCCAATAAAAAAGGTATCATCTTATTTTCTTTTCTATGTTTTATTTTATTCAAGAACATCTATCAAACTATCAGTATGTGTGGTGGAATAATACTGATTGTCTTTCTGAAAGAAAAATACTATAGGGGGTATGTACATCATGCAACATCAAGGATAGGCAGAGTGTTTGTTGGTGGGCTGCTTGGATTGCAATCTCATTTTATATATAAAAAAGAAATATTTATTTATCACTTTTTGTTTTCCACATATATCCTATGCAGATCACAACAGAATAGTGCTACTGCTATTATTTATTATTTCTATACTGTTTCTAGATTTATGCTGCTTTACTTAAAGATAGCAGTTCAGCCTAGATTAAGTTGCAAATAGTTGACATCTTATTTTTTGTTCAGAACCTAGCATAATCTCAATTTTCTTTAAAACAGTGCTGGACCTAAAGGAGATAATATTTATGAATGGAGATCTACTATACTTGGACCTCCAGGATCTGTATATGAAGGGGGTGTTTTTTTTCTGGACATCACCTTTTCGTCGGATTATCCGTTCAAACCACCAAAGGTAAGGAACTAAATGTTTGTATGCTGTGTTCAATTACATTTATAGAATTCATGAAAGTACTGTCTAAAATTATAATATATAAGTTCAGTTGTACACCTTGAGAAGATATGGTGTGATATAATACTTTATGTAAGAAACATAACTCCTCCAGCAAAGCGGTTTGCAAGAACATTTTTTTTTTTTTAGTTTTTCTCACTAATTTCTTTCCCAGTGGTCTCCATTACTTTTTGCTAGAGAAACTGAAGATTTTTCTAACAATTTTAAGGCTGTAAAACAAATTCAGGTGTATAAGATCACTGTAAATTGATTAATACAGTATTCTTGAATCTGTTTGTGAGCTTCAGGACAACCTCACCTTAAAATACAAAATGAGTCTGATGCCCCCTTCTGGTATCAAAATGCAAAGGTAAATCAGAATGTTTGATGGTGCCTAGGTGTAAAAGTTAAATAACAGAAGACTAAAAAAATACAGATGCAGCTGTATGACAGAGACAGTTTTCTTTATCCATGTGGTGGATATAAATGGGGTGGGTAAAAGAAGATAAAATAACTATTACATTGGAAAAACAATTTGACTATAACTGCTGTATGGCAAGGAATAGCACCTTCACAGTTCAAAGTGTGTTTTCCAATTTAAGATCCATTTTGCATAAAAGTCATCTAAAAAGTATGTAAAAAAAGAAAGCAGCTCTGCCTTTGTATTCCACAGTATTTAAGGAATCACAGCCAGAAAAGAGTTCTAAACTGTAAAAATGATTTGTTATGGGATTTTAAATAGATACAAGGTATGTATTAATACTTGTCACGTTTATGCCTTTTAAAATTTGCGATGGGCAATTATAGTTTAGAATTTACTGATGCTTTTTTTTTGGGGGGGGGGGCTTGGCAGTTTCTTCTCTAGATGCCAAAAGCCTTCATTTGTAACTACTTGGGAAGTTTTCTTCTGTTTTACCTCTTCCCAATCAACATCAGGGTTCACTGCAATCATGGACTTTAAATCCAGCCACTAAGCATCACAGTTGTACAGTGACTAGAATTCCTTCATTCCCCAGCCTGCTTTAAGAGGAGAAGACATGACCCAAGAATCAAACCCAGGCTGCTGAGGCAACCCTACTGTGCATGTTCAAACAAGTAATGCATTTTAGAAAACTGTTTTTAAATTTGAAACTTATAGCAATACAACAAAAATAAAATATTTAACATTACCATCAATATGAACTACACAGCACACAATAAATTACAATGGGTTGCTTCACTTCTGCATGTTTTGACGTATTTTTGGTGAGTAAAAGATTTCCCAAATAGCAGCTGTCACAAAAGGAGATGATCAGCTGCCATTCAGTGTCATTTCTGACTTGTAAAAAGATATTTGTAGCAGCTTGAAAGAAAAAAGTATTTGCTCTATGAAAGAGGCAAAGGAAGCTTATAGATTCTGTTACAGCAGGGTTCGCCAAACTATAACCTGCAGACCAAAACCAGCCCACAGACCCATTTTCCCAGCCTGCCTGGTACTCCCCAAGCCACATTGCTTCTGACCCATACCAGTGCGGCCACTACATCCAGCATCTTTCTCTAGCCTTCGCTCCACCTAAGGTTCTGCATCTCTCCCTCTCTCTTCTCTTCCTCCCACCTTCTACTACTACTACTACTACTACTTAGCATTTCTATAGCGCTGCCAGGGTTACGCAGCGCTGTACAAGTTTAAATATGGGGAGGACAGTCCCTGCTCAAGAGAGCTTACAATCTAAAGGTAACAAACTAAGTAGACAGTGTAGGTCTCATGAATGGGGAAGGTGGTTATGCGCCAAAAGCAAGGGAGAAGAGATGGGCTTTAAGTAAGGACTTGAAAATGGGCAGGGAGGGCGCATGGCGTATAGGCTCGGGAAGTCTTTTCCAGGCATAAGGTGATGCGAGGCAGAAGGGGCAGAGTCTGGAGTTAGCGGTGGTGGAGAAGGGTACAGTCCTGTCACTGCATAAATAGAGCAATTTAACAAACACTACCTCTCGCCATTCCTAGGGCCTTTCCTTTGCTGTATCCTTTCCTTTCAGACTCAACTTCCTCTTTCGAATGGGAGCACACATATACATGTGCTGTATCTGGTTGTAAAATCAATGAAAGAAGATGTCTCCCAGGAGTCTTGTAACAGAAAAGAGCATATGAATCGTCTGTTGAATAAATTTGATCCAAAAGCATTTAGCCTCCGGGATATCTGTGTCAAAGAACTTTGAATCTCCACGAGATGCTGGAGGTATACCCACATCTAGAAGCATCAGTCCTCAGATCTGGACACCAGTAAGCTAGGGAGATATTGCATCCCCTATCTCCACCCAATGAAATCAAAGGATTATGCTCCATATGTACTGACATCCTGGGGAGAGAGAGGGAATGCTGATACTAAGCATAGAGTGAAAGCAAAGATACATAGACATTGACCCGATCATATGATGCTGAAAGCAGGGAAATACTGGCTGCAGCCATACATCTTCCCAGGTATCCCCTCTGAAAGAGCTGCTTAAGGAGAACTACCTGAGTCTTCAAAGGCTTAGGTTACTGTGCCAGCACTCCTTAGTGTCCACTTCCCCTGCCTCCCACCAAGTTCAATAAGAGGATCCAGGAAATGTTCAACAATCAGCTTGCTGGCATTGGTGCAGTGGCAATGTAGACAGAGGTACAATCAATCCTGGAGGCTTTAACTGCACTTACTGACATTTTATTGGTACCAGTGGACTCCACAGCTTCTAGTATTGTGCTGGCTGCACCAGTGTCAAATATCTAATGTATCAAGGGAAAGGGTGGAATCTCCCCTGTGCATTAAGTGGCATGAAACTGTAGACCCCTATATAATCAGTTGAATAACTTTTAGAATTTTCACTAATAGTTGCATTTCATTTATTTGAACACTTAACCTGTTTTACAAAAGCACAGGGCAAGATACATAATATAAACTCAAGAAAGCACAATAAAGCATTAAAAACATACAATTAAATAAAATAGTAAATAAGCAATCTTCATGGACACCAAAACTCAATATACTTGGGCTGCTTTTTCCATTTATAAAAATGAGGAAGCCTATTTGCTAAGCTGTACTAAAACAGCACTAGAAGCACTGTTTTACGGTGGGAGGGAACCTTTGCTTGAATACCTTCTACATCTGAAAACTAACTCTGTAAGGGTTCATCTTAATGCACTCGGTGCTTACCGTCATCATGTAAAAGGTAAACATATCTGTGATCAATCCTCAGTTACCAGGTTTTTTCAGGGCTTCATTTCAGCTAAAGCTTCCCATCAAGCCACCTACTCTGTCTTAAGATCTCAATGTGGTATTAATCCAATTAATGAAAACACTTCAGCCACTAGACTGTTATGAACTGAAGTACTTCACCTGGAAAATCATATTTTTGATGGCAGTGGCGTGGCCACGGGTCAGTGCTCCATTGATGTGGCTGACGGGGATCCGCAAACCACACCAGCTGAAGACCTCCTCTCAGCAGAAAGAGCACTTATGCCCTGTGCAGTTAGCTGCAGTGTTCCCATGCTGCTGACGCTCGACCCTTCGCGCATGCTCAGTTTGCGCACATGTGCAGAGGTTGGCTGTGTCAGCGACTCTGAGACACTGCTGGCAGTGGCACAGGGTATAAATACTTCTTCTGCCAGGAGGAGGTCTTCAGCTGGTGGGGCTTGCGGATCCCCACCAGCTCAGCTATTTCTTTTCTTTTGGTTTTTGGGCAGTGGGGGTGGGAGGGGTTGAGGAAGAGATTAATTTTTGGGCCCACCCTCTATCTACGTTTACATACTGAGTGCAATGAGATTATGTTTAAACACGGTGAAGTTGCAGAATTTACAGCAATTTTTACATGTTCAAAAATGTGTGCACTGTAAAATTACCATTATTTGAAAAAAAAAAAAAAAACACGGGTACCAGCTTACTGTTAATGACGTCACAGTGGCGTAGACTTTTGTCTGGGGAGCAATGTTGGAGGCCTATCACAAGTTCCACCCAAAGCTGCAAACAATCACTGAACTCAAAGAAGTGCTGCAGATGGTTTGGGACATCCTGCCACAAGGACCAATTGGCAAGGCTGTTGAGAATTTCCCAAAGTGACTGAAGGCCTGTGTTAAAGCTGGGGGTGGACACTTTGAGCATTCACAGTGATTGTGAAATTCTGACACATTGTTAATTGTATCGTTTGAATAATGTTATTTTACTGTGTTTTACTTCAAACATTTTTAACATGCAGAAATCTCTAAGTAGTAATGCTAAAATGTCAGTCAAATTAACATAGCTTAAGGTAATTAAATGTTGTTTGACAGTAATATGTTAAGTATGATGACTAAATAAGTACGTAAAATTTCTCATTGAAATTCAGAGCAGTTGCTGAGAAAACTGCAAAAAAACTCTAGGGGTTTTTTTTTTTTTTTTTGCCTCACCCTGTACATTACCGCACGCTAACTGATTAGCACATAAGCCCTTACTTCCTACAAAATAGGTATTGGTAAGTGCTCACGTCCCAATATTTTTAATAGCCACACACTAATGACAAAATTAGCTCATGGGCATTAATTCCAAAAATAGGAAAATCAGCCATTTTCTGGCTGTGATAAAAATGACCTTCATAATGACGCGCTAAGGACACTTTAATGCATCTTAGTAAAAGGACCCCTATATTTACTATTCAAATGTTTGATGTATTGTTTTCATCCAGTTTTATTTTTCTTTTATGTTGTTTTGTCCTAATGTTAACAGTTGATTGTGACTATCTGCATGGATCTTTCCTGTCTGAAAATAGAATTATTTTCATTCTTTGATTAGCTTGTACACCACTTTGGCCTGCCCGTCAGATAAGGCAGTATAGAAAGTGCAAATAATTTATAAACATAAAGTATGTATTATTTTTTTCTTTCTCTTATAACTGTTTAAATTGTAGTACAATTTTTTTTGTTCTAGGTTACGTTTCGTACCAGAATCTATCACTGTAATATCAACAGTCAGGGAGTCATCTGTTTGGATATTTTGAAAGACAACTGGAGTCCAGCTTTGACTATTTCAAAGGTTTTGCTGTCTATTTGTTCTCTGTTGACGGATTGCAACCCTGGTAAGTATATTATGTTACGTTTTTGATAGGTGTGCCACAGATGTCAAACTAACCTATTGACAGCACTATACAATATTTTTGATAAATATAACATGAAGGGTCCTGTTTACTAAAGTGTGCTAGCGTTTTTTAGTGCACGCTAAACACTAGAGTCATCCATATGTTCTTACGGGCAACTTAGCGTTTAGTGCGCGCTAAAAATGCTAGCATGCCCTTAGCGCATGCTAATCATTGGCATGCCCTAAAAACGCTAGTGTGGCTTAGTAAACAGGGCCCAAAGTGTGCAACAGTATAAATCACTGGTAAGAATAAAAATAGAGCAACTTGTTCAGTATGTCTAAGAATTAAGGCATTTGGTTTTTCAGTTGAAATTTTATTTTATTATTTATTTATTTATTAGCATTTGTATCCCACATTATCCCACCTCTTTGCAGGCTCAATGTGGCTTACAATATATAGTGGAAAGTGGAAATGAGAGGAGAGTTAATATTAGTGTGGCTTCCTGATGTGAGCCAGATAGAATGAGAAGAAAGGGAAGGTTATTCAACACACAGACACAAAATAGCACACCTAAGATACTTTGATGATCCTGGCTACTAGTGCAACATTGTGGTGCAGACCAAACGATAAAAGTCCATAAAACAATTTGTTCACCACAACATGTAATCAGAAAAGCTAAAAGTCTGACATAGCCATATTTTGGCCACGCGAGGGCAGCATCAGGGCATAAAAGAACTGTAATAATCAAAAACATATGCTAGTAAAAATCATAAACTAAATGATATAATAATAATTTAAAACTATATATCTAAACTACACATACTGAATAAAATATAAAGTGTCTAGACATATTAAATAAACATAAATATTCTAACAACATCTGTTTAAAAGCCTCATAGAGGTGAAATAAAGAGAAACATCCAAGTGGTGTATTCAAACAGTGTTACCTACATGGCAGAAGCTAAAATAATCATAAATACAATAAAAAAAATAGGAGCTAAAAGCCTCAAAAGACTGCTTAAAATATTTCATTGTGAAAGATAGGAAAAGGTAACTTACCTGCTCTCTCCAACATAGCAGCCTGTAATGTCAGCTTGTTGTGATAGGCAACCAATTGTGCTGGTAATTCTTTGCAGCCTTTATACTTTGACACCTTTTGAATTCCTCACTCTCCAGGACTGCCATGTTATTTAGACCAGCTGAACCAATGAAGACTCATCAGCCTTCACTGGTCCTTAGTCCAGCTCTCCTGACACCAGGCCTCTGCATGGCCTTCTGGGATTTGTAGTTTAAAATCTTGTCACAAGAACCTCTGCTTTTGGGTGCCTGAATTTATGCAGGAATATTTTCCTTGCCTCTGTGCCTTCATGTTAATAGACACTGTTGGTTGCCTATCACAGTACACACTAGGATAATTAGAGAGGGTATAAGGGAATAAGCAATCATTAAAAAATACACGGACAGATGTTTAAAAAGACTTATTTAGTTGGTGCTGATACCAGCCACAAAAAGTCTTTTTAATATTTTGAGCTACTTGCATGATTTTATGTATGTAAACCACAGCTGTGAGTTATATGCATAAAAGATGTGTTAGGAGGCTGGGTTAGGAGTGGGCTGGAAAACTTGTAGAAATGTTATATGGAGAACGACAAAATTCATCCACCCTCTGCATAACTTCAAAACTTTGGCAACTGAGTGGAGGTTCAGATGCAGGCCAGGTCCTCTTCCCTTATGCGTCCTTGGTTGGGAACCCTTGCGGGCTCATCAGAGAGAATGGTGAGGTTGGGGGACTTGTTACCAAGCTAGGAGAATTCCCTGGTGGTCCAGCTGTTCTAGTACCAAGAGTTTGGTCAGCTCATTAGTTTAGTGTCTGAAGCATTGTGTATCATGGCATCATTCCAGGTGGAGCCCTCAGATGAGGGTCCCATCCTTAGAGGGCCTCCAGAGGCTACCTTAGATTTTTTTACTTCATAGGGACCTCTCCAAGATGATACTGGCCAAATGGGAGGTCCTGGAAGGTATTCTCCAGGGCACTAGGCTCTTGTGTAGGCTTTGCTTGATGCCTCGCAAAGACCTTGACAAACTCTTCTTGCTTCCTGCTGATGACCAAGAAGATGACTATCCGGTTGAAGGGGGCTCTGCGCTGAAAGATGCCATGGCAGGACAGTAGAAAAGTTCCTTAAGCAGGTCTTTGTCCCCTTAGCAATTGGGGTCCAGGTCTAGGTGTTTGGGGTCTATGCGGCCCATGCTCTTCTGTGCTACATTCAGCAACCACCAGAGTCTCTTTCATTATCATTTCAAAATTTTATGTCTTACTTGCATAGCATATTACCAAAATGCTCCCTCCTATCTTTCCTCCCTTGCCATTCCTTACACCCCTTCTTGCTCTCTTAGATCTCTAGATGCTCACCATCTTGTGCTACCAGGTCCCAGACAAGCTAGATTTCAATCCACTCGTAGGTCAGCCTTTTACTTCCTGGTCCCAGTACGTTGGAATGATCTTGCCCTGCTTCACAGTGAAGCATCATTGACTAAATTTAAAAGCTTTTTGAAGACTTATATTTTAAAGCTTGCTTTCAGCAGTTTAGCTTTGGGGGTACAAACTTTCTTCTAAGCATGTTTGTAGTTGGTTCTCCTGTCTGTCTGAGGTTGTGCATGGTATATCTTTCCTAACAAACACTGGTGTCCCATTTCAGTATACTTTCTTATATCTTTTTAGATTGTACACCAAAACGTCAGTGGTGGCCTTTCGTGCCACATATGTATTGTGACCTTATCTGTATCTTCTCTTGGTGTCGGGACACTGGTGATTGTGGCTGTGGCACTGAGGCAGCATTGTATCCTCAAAGGTGCGCTTAAGCAAGCTTCCATTTAGGAGCGGGTTACTCTTTGCTAAAAGAAAAGTTGGTGAAGGACCTGGGTGAGGCCAGGCCCCAGGGGTTCTCAGAGGATCACACAGCACTTTGCCTCAGGGATAGGGCTTGGTCAAAGGACAGGGGTCGCTTTTGGCTCAGTAGGGCAGCCTTAGGGCCTACCAACAGTGTCAAATTTCCAAAAGGGCTTACCCTTTATGGGGCTCAGAGGTTGAGGGATTCTGGAACCACCTCGCTTTGCAGTTCCTAACAGGGGCCCCCAGTGAGGGTCAGCATCAATTCCTTGTGATACTGGTGGTCTTGGACTGGCCCAATCAAGCTTGGTACACCTGCGTGATGGGGCTCCCGCTGCTGAGGTGACAAGGGATCCTGTGGCAGGGCCTGGCAGTTATGGAGAACCCTGATCCCTTCTGGCTGATGACTCAGCCCTTGAGAGGAGTCCTTTCAGGAAGAGGGCCTACTCCTCTTCTTTCCTCTGCTCAAGGCCCAGAACGGTCTACATCTTTGACATATTTCCGAATTTCAAGGGTCTTTGTGCACTGGTGCACTAAGCATGGGAGCTTTCCCCCTGACAGGCACAAGTTCCAGCTATTATGGAGTTCTTGCAGACAGGTCTGGAGCAAGGCTTGGCCCTAAGCTGTCTGAAGGTCCATGTGGGCTCCCTATTTCATGTGAGTCAGTTCTTCTCCCAGTCCTTTTTTGGAGCAGGAGAGCTCAAAGTCATCTCAGAAGCTTCATCAGCTGGATATCCGCAGAGTGTGGCTGCATTGTCTGGCGGTGTTCAAACTCCTTCTGATGTCAAATAGACTTTTCGTGTTGTTTTTAGGGGGCACATAAAGGGCATGTGGCTTCTAAACCCTCCATAGCATGATGGATTAAGACTAAATTGAGGCACAAACTTTGACGAATGTGTTTTAGTGGACCCACAGGCTTTTTCTACTCTGTTCAGATGGCTTCAATGATGGTGGGTCTGGGCTTTCACCCTGGAAGAGATGTTCAAGGTGGTGGCACTGGTCCTCACTATGGGGCCCTTTTTGCAGCGTGGCACCAAACGAGATGACGTGCCAGGCTACCATGCCACCATGCCTCCCCCTGACGACCGGTAATTTCAGATTTGGTACAGCGCCCGTAACACCTAGGTGTTTATTTATTTCCTCCCACGTGCGGTGTTTCTTGGTGGTAATCGGCAGTTGGCGAGCACCAATTGGTCACCTGCGCTGGTAGCTCGTGAGCCCTTACCGCTAAATCAATGGGTGGCGTTAAGGGCTCAGACGAGTTTTCAGTGTACACTGTTTCAGTTTTACCACATGCCCTTTTCCAGTCCCATTTAAAAAAAAAAAAAAAAAGCTATTTTTTGCAGCATGTGGTAAAAACTGGCCCGGCATGCACCAAAAACATGCACCTACACCACTACACACCACTTTTTACTGCTGCCTTAGTAAAAGGGCCCCTATATTCCTTGTGTACAGCACTATAAGATTGATGTTGTAGCCAAGTGTGTTGCTGCCTTAGGCAGTTATTGTCTTCCCCAGCCTAGTAACACATTGATTTTGTACATCCCATTTGTTGGACATTAATTTCCTTCCTTTTTCTGCTAGACCAATTCAAAGCCTACCCTAGAAGACTTGCAGTGGTAAGGGATAAACTTTCCAATTTACTCTGCTCTCTCCCTTTGTTAATTTGGAATAGTGGGTTTCGTAATATATATGCTACAGTGGTTTCTGTGAAGTTCAAATGTGTGTGGTAAGGAGGGGACCAGGTGTCTGCTTTGGCAGTAGCATACTGGAGAATTCCAGGCAGCACCAAACCTTATACTGGGTGAATGTCATTGGAATAATCAGTATTTCTACCTTCATCTTCTGATAGTGGGGGTTCAACCTTTTGGTTGGACTGGTGTAGCAGGACTCATAAAAAACAAAATTAATAGGCATGAATAAATATTCTTTTTATTGTCAAATGCTCCACTGCATTTTGTACCATGATTTGTGGGTATATCACAAGCATGTAGATGAGATGAAATATTTTTTTCCTCTGACTTTGCTCTCATTTGAGGATGCAAAGATGGAGGCACAATTCAGCTTAGATAAGAGATGGTGTGGAGGAAGAGAGGTTGGAGAATTAGTATTTTGGGATCAGTTTACATTGGTAAATATGAAACAGGTTGGTTTATTTATTTTGCACGCGCGCGCGTGTGTGTGTATATTTACTCACTCCATGGCTTCAATAGGAAGAGAGGTTTTTTGGAAGTTTCCTCAGTGATTTGATCAATGCTTCACTTAGGGAAGGTGTTTTCCCAGCTAACTTAAAAGTATGAGATATTAGGTCTCTTCTGAGAAAGCATGGTTAGATTCAACAGCTTTGGAAAATTAATATCCAATTTCTAAATTTGCCTGTCTTGGATAAATTCGATAGAGCAGATGGTGCAGAGTCCAGGTACAATTGTTTCTGAAAAAAATAACAATTCATATCTCATATCAGCCTGGGTTTTTAGCTGCGATACTTTCCCAAAAGCTGCTTATTTCAGTGATAGGTATATGGTTAAATGGGCCTGCTGAAGGAGTGAAAGACTCATTATGTTCCAATATTTATGGATGTTTCTGTGCTTTTGACATGATGAATCACTCTACATTGATTACCGAATTGAGGGAACTGGGGTCAAAGGGATCAGTATTGACTTGTTTTCCTTTTTTGATGGGGCGGGAATTTCAAATAAAGTGGGATGAAAGTGTTCCCCTGATGAGTTCCACAGAGATCACCACTTTCACATTTATTGTTCAATATATTATTTATTGCTGTTAGACAGATTATTGCATAGTTGGAGGTTGGATTTCCACATTTATGCAGATGACGTGATGGTCTTTACTCCATTGATGATCTTGGTAGGTGTTTAACAACTGGCATTGTTGAAAAATTTCCACAGGCGTCAGTTTTCTATCTCTAAATGAAAAAGGCAGAAGTTACATTCTTACAATTTTAAGACCTGCATGCTCACCCAGTTCATTAGAGGTAAATGGGGTGAATGTTTTGGTCGTTCTTAAGTATGCTACATGAGTATGCTGATATCTTCTCATCTTTCTTGCGCCCTCAGATGGCAAATATGGTGAAGCTGGTGTTTTTAAGCCTTAGTTATTGCAAAAAAAATAAAAATTTTACTGAAGCCACAGGATTTTAGGTTGGTTGTAAAAGCAATAGTAACACTGTTTTTTCACTTCTGTGTCTAGGCCTTTCAGAATAGATATTAAATTCTTTATTTGGATCAGAATGCAACTGCCTGTTTAATAACAGGGCATAGCAGAACAAAACATATTACCCCAAGACTTTTGTCAGTTATGTTGGTGACCCATAAGATTTCATAAACAATTTAAAATCCTGGTCCTTGTATGTAAAAATATTAAAGGTAGAGTCCACCAGAGCTGTCTAATCTATTAGTCGGACATTACACTACTCAGGCATTACAATCAGCTATATAATTTTTTCTTTTAGTGTAGTTCTCAAGATTTCCCACTAGTACAGAGCGAGGATGTTATTTATTTAATAAGAAAGTTTACTACATCCTACTGTGATGTGGATATCTGTCCAATCTGTCTTTTAAAAACTCCACCCCCCCCCCCCCAAAAAAAAAAACTTTAGTATCAAATTTAGGAGCTCTTTTACTAAATGGTGTTAAGCCCTAACACGCGCATAACATGTGAAAAACAGGCTACTGCAGAATTAGTTAAAATGTTTTGCAGTATTCTGCTTGTTAGCATGCGCTAACTTGCACATTAGCTATTTTTTAATAATATCTTTAGGAGGGGGTGTATTATGTGTCGAGATTGGCATTGAAGCATTAACCAATTAGGGGCCCTTTTACTAAGGCGTGCCAAAAAAATGGCCTGCGTTGGTGTAGGCACATGTATTGGACGCACCCAGGTCCATTTTTCAGCATGCCTGCAAAAAAGGGCTTTTGGGGGGGGGGGGGGTGCAAAAGTGGACGTGCGGCAAAATAAAAATTGGCACGTCCATTTTGGGCCTGAGACCTTACCACCACCCATTGACTTAACAGTAAGGTCTCTCACATTAACCAGGCGGTAATCGTTAGTGCGCGAGCACTGCCAATTACCGCCCAGTTAGCGCCACATGGTAGAAAATAGAAATTGTTTTCTGCCACGTGTCAAAATTAGAATTACTGCCCACAGCACGCAGTAGCCGGGCGGTAGTTCTAATTTGACGTATGTTGTGCGCTCTTAGGTGCCTACGCACCTTATTAAAAGGACCCCTAATGCTGAGTTAATGCAGGAGCACTTAGCACCTCCTAAATAGGAGTTGGTAACTGCTTATGTATTAACTTTTCACAAGTAATGCACGCTAATGCGAACATTAGTGCAAGACCTGAAAAAACTTATTCAAAATTCCTTAACTAAATAAATAAATTAAATTGTACCGCGTTAAACCAGTAAGCCCAGATCGTAATGCCTTTTTAGTAAAAGGGCCCCATTGTTTGAAATTTTGGACCAGTTGCATCTATTCCCATTTTTAACTAAGAGTACAGAAGAGACTGGTAGCCAAATATCTTACTTATTATTTGGAACAGCATGACATATTACAGCTTTCACAATCAAGGTTTAGAAGAGGTTACAGTACTGAAACAGTCTTAGGAACTTTGGTTTCTAATATTAGATACATGATGAGTAAAGAAAATTAGGTAGTGATAATGTAGTTGTATTCAATTTAGTTGATCATAAATTATTGTTGCAAATCTTAAATGAGATAGATATTACTTGAAGGGTGTTATCATGGTTAGAAGGTTTTCTTACTATGAGAAAGTATTGTGTCATATGCTAGATATGTTATCTGACTCATGGAATGTTTTTTGCAAGGTGCCCCAGGGTTCCCTGCTATCACCTATCTTGTTTAATTATCTGATGAGGTCTTAAGGAGAGAGTTTAAATAAGGAGGGAGTGGATTGGTAGAAGTATTAGCTATCCAGAAGGTATTACTTTGCTGGTTCTGCTCCCTGAGGCGTTACTTGAAATTGAGAAAAAAAAATTGGATTATTTCTTAAAGTTGAACACTGGGTATCTTTTAATCTGTTAACACTTAATAAAGATAAATCAAAATTCCTCTGTCTGGGTTCCCCATGAGCTATGTCAAAGGTTATCTATAGGTGGAGTTAGTTTTCCTGTTGAATAGTCATTAAAGATCTTAGGGATAATATTAGATTCCACACAGTCCTTATCTTCTCATCTGAACAACCTGATTAGAAAGTCGTTTTTGACATTATGCCAGCGTTAGGATTAGACATCTTTTTGAAGTTGAGTAATATAGAATTTAGTACAAGCTGTAGTACTAACACAGGTTATTTACTTTAATGTCATCTATTCAGTTTGGTCTGCGCCTTTGTGTAGAAAGTTACAGACATTGCAGTGGTAGGTTGTTATGTTCAGCCTCTCACTTAGAATGAAGCAATTCTGTTGCTTCAACAACTGCACTTGCTTCCTATAGAGGCGCAAGTTGTTTTTAAACTATGTACTTTCATATTTAAAATTGTTTTACGGTCATGCGCAGAGTATATGGTGTTTTGATGCCTCCATTGTTAGGACAGAACGATAGACCTTTTCAAACTCCATTTGTATTTCACTTCCCAAGTCCTAAGGGAATAAGGTGAAAAAAAAGAGTTTTAAACAATCGTTACCTTAACAGATAGCTAAAGTTTGGAGAATTGTCCCAATCAAGATCAGATCAGTTACAAATTACATGTTTTGTAGAAGGCTAAAAACTTGTTTATTTCAGAAGTTATGACTACAATTTATTTTACCTTTTTTAGGGGTCCTTTTACTAAGGTGCGCCAAAAAAATGGCCTGTGCTGGTGTAGACGCGTGTATTGGACACGCAGGTCCATTTCTCAGCTTACCTGCTAAAAAGGCATTTGGGGGGGGGGGGCAAAAATGTACGTGCAGCAAAATAAAAATTGGCACACATTGGGACTGAGACCTTACCACCACCCATTGACCTAGCGGTAAAATCTCACGCGTTAACTGGACAGTGATGGTCTACATGCGTACTATGCCAATTACCACCCGGGTAGTGCCTAGTGGATGCACATTAAAAATTAAATTACCGCCCAGGCCTCGAGGTAGCCGGGTGGTAGTTCAAAATTGACACGTGTTTGTGCTTACGTAGCTTAGTAAAAGGCCCTTTAATGTTTTATCAGTTGTATTTCCTAGTAATTGACTAGTCTCTTTGGTTGTAATCTGCAGCAAACTACCAGGTATCTTGGGGAATACAAGTGATGTTGTTGTTTTTTTTTTTTTTTAATTGTAACCTGGACTGGCCACTGTGTGGGCTAGATGGACCCTTGGTCTGACCCAGTAAGGTAGCTCTTATATTCTTATTTCCAATGTTTCTTAAGAGATCTTTTCGTAAGCTGTGTTAAGCAGCTAGCATGGTTTTATGGGATTGTATGTTGAGGGGATATCACCGGGGGCTGGGGAAGTGTCAGAGGGATTAGATGGTGGGGGTGTAGAAGAGGATGTATTACCACATCAGGGCTATGCTATCTTTATTTCTGGTTGGATCTGCATTGAATTATGTGCAGGGACAGATAGCGCTGGAGCACCCATGCTGCATGTAACATGGTGCTGTGCAGTAAGTGTCTGTCCTGTGCATTAAATGCAGAGCAAATACTGGATAAACCTCCTGCATTTATTGCACTTTAGTAAAAGGACCCCTTAGTGTGTGAGATGGGTCATTAATGAATGAATTAAATGAATATAAATCTGATTTATTGTATAGATTAATACACAAAAGTAAAATCATTTTCATGATAAGCATTAAGTAATCTTAAGTTCAAACATAGTATGATTAGATGAAATCAATGAATTTGTTCTAATATACTATTCTTTCTGTCTTAATTTTACAGCTGATCCTCTGGTTGGAAGCATAGCTACTCAGTATTTGACCAACAGAGCAGAACATGACAGGATAGCCAGGCAGTGGACCAAGAGATATGCTACATAAATTGTTTGACTACATGTGCAATGTGAAGGAGCAGGAGGCAACTTTGCAATGTGCAACAAATCTTTATAGCCTTTACAATACGGACTTCTGTGTATATGTTATATTGATTCTACTCTTTGCTTTTATCCTATGAAGACTGGGATATTGCCCAAAAGGTAAATGCTATCAAGAGTAGAACTTTGTAGCTGTAGATTAGTTATGTTAAAATGCCTACTTGCAAGTCTTGCTTCTTTGGGATATCAAAATGTATTTTGTGATGTACTAAGGATACCGTTCCTGAAGTCAACCAAATATTATGGTGCATTTTAGCCTAATTCATTATCTGTATGAAATTATTAAAGGTAGCTGTAGATTACTAGGAATTATGTCATTTGTATTAAACCCAGATCTATTTCCAATTATGTGGTACATGCTGTTGTGAAAACTGTTTTATCTTTTGTCAGTTTGTACTGAAAGAATTTAATTTTTCCCTTTGTAGCTCAGAGAGCACCCAATGTATTGCCCACAAATACAATAAACATGTTCCTCTAAGGTGTAGTTTCATTGTTTTCCACTTTTAACTTTTTTTGCCTTGATACAATGATTCTTTGTTGTTGTTTCATATATCTCTGTATTATTCTATACAAATATGAATTCCCAAGTAGAAGCTTTCTAAAGAAGAATTTACATCTTAATGTATTTAACAATTATTTTCCAGTTCCGTGTTTCAAGCATATTATTAAAAACATTCTTGAAACATGTAGCTGTATATAAAAGGTAACGTTTGCATCTAATACAATTTTAGAGGACATATAAGGCAATTATTTGTCTTTTATGCTGTCCCAAAATAATTGAATATTATACATAAGGCTTTGATTTTAGATTGTAACTGATGAAACAATCCCATTGCTAAACAAATAAAAGTGTTATTGGATAAAGGCCCATGAAATACCAGGTTCCCTAGTACTCTTTCAACTTTTTCCTGGCTTGTCTTCTGTCCCTATCAATTTTTGTGCTTTTCATGTGCTGACAGATCCCACATGTCACTATATATTTGATTCCAATGAATGAGATATTCAGCAATAGTACCTGTGGCACAAAAACATTGATTTTTGTATACCCTCAAAATAAAAAAAATCCTCAAATTAGCTGGGAAATAAAAACAGCTAAATTTTACAATTTATAAACACCTAAGAACAGAAGCCTTAATTATCTTAATGTCTACACTGGAGATCGGGGGTGGGGGTTATGTTTTGTTTTGTTTTCAATCAAGTAAAGAAAAGCTCAGAATATGGATTTCATTTCCAGTCTTGAGAGCCACAAATTGGTCTAGGTGAAAAAAAGTCCAAATGCTACCTTGTGTTAATTTTTGAACATTTTTCTGTTTTGAAAATAAGTCCCATAGTAAGCTGTGTAACTTTTTAAGCCAGTGTGCTTTGAAAATGAGCCTCTATCTAGACAAAGCCATTAAAATGTGTCACAAAATGATTTGATATTGGGTTTTTTTCTAGGATGAGCTCTTATTTTCCCCAGAAGACTAAACTACCAATGAGTGAGAGCTTCTGTCAATTAGCCTTGTTATAGTGGTACAAATAATTTTTGTCTGCTAGAATGAATATGAAGTTATCTCTTTAAAAAAAATTGCAGTAATGAGAATGAAAGTATAAGAAAGTCATTGCAATGTTAATTTATTACAGATGATATTTCAGATAATCATTGTTTAGTTTAAACCAATTTTAGGCTAATTTATTCAATGTAATTTTTATTTTAAGAAAATGGTCCAGGATAGAACATGTATATCTGTCTTCTCAACTCAGAAATACAAATGTTGTAACTGGTAACTTTAGACATCTGCTCTTAATTGCTAGATCAAACCAGGTTCAAGTGCAGATATCTGACTCTCAGTCAAAAGAGGAAAAACTGTTTCAATGTCTTTCCTTTTTTAAAGTTTTCCTTCTAATGAAAATTGTATAGGTTAAGGTCATCACTGGTTTTGCTGTTTACTGTATATTGACGTTGACCATCAGGAATTTAACAGAAGATTCACCTTTAGAACGCATTTGTTTATAATTGAAACAGCCAGACTCAGTTTATACTTACACAGTCACAAGTGCACATGTCCACATGGATTAATAAGCAGTTTAAAGTTTCATGGAATCTCCTCTAGTTGTGAATAAAAGTTTTAAAGCATTAATTTGTAGTTGACTCCAGTAAAGTCTTCGCAGTATTAATTTTACAGCTGAAGGCTTGGTATGAGCATCTGCCTGATTTTCTTTGAAACTATGTAGTGTGAATGTTGTTTTCTACAAAGTGGTTTTTCAAAAGAAATTAAATTCTTGTGTCTGCATATGTCTTCCTTTTCCATTTTGGATTCAGAAGTTTAGTCCAGGCTTCTTTTTCCTGTTTTCTTTTCATTTATTCTTCTGAGGCTATGCTAATCCTCTTAGTGTATAGGAATTATTTTTTTTACTTCCTTTTAGCGTGTCTCAGAATTCAGGACTTTATCTTTTGATCCACGAAAAATCGTAGGATCTCAGATAAAATTCCTTGGTGCTACAATATAGTTTTTAATTTCTATTGTTTTTAGGGCTGCATTTCGATTAAAAATTTTAATCGGGGTCGGGGCATAGCCAGCTGTTTAGGGGGGGGCATAAGGATGGACTGGGGAGCATGCATTTCCTCTCCCCCCTCCCCCGCTAGCCACATTAGCTATTATACCTTTGCTGGTGGGAATACCTAAGCCATTCAAAGAAATTCCGAAGCCATTCGAAGAAATTCACTACCAAAGTGCCTCCCTTCCTCTTCGTACTGTCTTAGGAGCAAGGAAGTCAGCAGGGTGCCTCCAGCTGCCAATGCCAGCACTTCTTTAGCATTCTTTTCTCTCTCTCCTCTTTGTCATCTGCCTCCCTGTTCCTTCACCCATTCTCTCAAGTGCCCAGGTGCCTTCTCCCATTCTCTCTCTCAATGCGCCTCCCCTTCCGCCCATGTTCTTTCTCAATTGCTCCCTCGCTCACCCGCACACATGCCATCTCTCCTGGACCGCTGGCAGTTTCATCTCCCCGTTTACATTGTTAAGTTTTCGCCCTGCAGTGGCAGCATATTGAAATGTTGCCTGAGTCTGCACCAGACCTTCTGTTCTGACCTGGTGCCCCCTTCTGAAAACAGGAAGTTGCTTCAGAAGGGGGCGGGACAGGTCAGAAGAAAAGACCTGGTGCAGGCTGAGGCAGCATTTCAATATGCTGCTGCTGCTGCAGGCAAAGATTTACTGCAAATAACAAGGTATACCGGTAGGGGAAACGAGGAAGAGATGCCAGACCGGACATTCGGCTGGGG
Organism: Microcaecilia unicolor; assembly: GCF_901765095.1. NCBI lineage: Eukaryota > Metazoa > Chordata > Amphibia > Gymnophiona > Siphonopidae > Microcaecilia > Microcaecilia unicolor. Next base: position 2,467 of record NW_021963768.1, on the reverse strand, counting down.
GAGGAAGAGAGGGTTAATCATTAACCATGGTTCATTTTTTAAATCACAATTAATGATTGAAAAGTTAATCGTGATGAACATGCAGCCCTAATCATTTTCCTTTTTATTTCAAATATACATAAAATAGAAATCTATAAGCCACTTACTGCAAATACAAGCAAATTCCTCTTATTCAGTAATTTTTAAATTTTTTATGTCACCTAGAGGGGCATAATCGAACGTGAACGCCCATCTCCATGGGCGTCTATTTCCAAGAACGGGTACGTGAAGGGGCGGGACAAACCGTACTTTCGAAAAAAAATGGGCGTACATCTTTTTTCCGAAAATACGGTTTGTGCCAGCCAAATGCATCAGATTTGTGCGGATTTGAGCTGGGCGGTTTCATTTTTCAGTGATAATGGAAAACGAAGGCGCCCAGCTCAAAAACGAACAAATCCAAGGCATTGGGTCGTGGGAGGGGCCAGGATTCATAGTGCACTGGTCCCCCCTCACATGCCAGGACACCAACCAGGCACCCTAGGGGGCACTTTTACAAATTAACAAAAAACAGTAAAAGAGCTCCCAGGTACATAGCACCCTTCCCTTGTGTGCTGAGCTCCCCAAATCCCCCCAAAACCCACTGCCCACAAGTCTACACCATTATCATAGCCCGAAGGGGGGCACCTACATGTGGGTACAGTGGGTTTTGGAGGGCTCAGCATTAACCAGCACAAGTGTAACAGGTGGGGGGGATGGGCCTGGGTCCACCTGCCTGAAGCCCACTGCACCCACTAAAACTGCTCCAGGGACCTGCATACTGCTGTGATGGAGCTGGGTATGACATTTCTGGCTGGCATACAGGCTGGGGAAAAAAGTTTTTAAAGTTGTTTTGTTTTGGTGGGAGGGGGTTAGTGACCACTGGGGGAGTCAGGGGAGGTCATCCCTGATTCCCTCCGGTGGTCATCTGGTCATTTAGGGCACTTTTTTGGGACTTGTTCGTGAAAAAAAAAGGGTCCATAAAAAGTGCCCTAAATTCTCGCTAAAAACGGCTATTTTCCATTATCGGCGAAAGCCGCCCTTTTCTGTTTGTTGGGAGGCAGGGCTAGTGCTGGGCAGACTTATACGGTCTGTGCCGGGGCTGGTGGTTGGGTGGCGGGGATAGTGCTGGGCAGTTTTATACGGTCTGTGCCAGAGCCGGTGGTGGGGCGGGGATAGTGCTGGGCAGACTTATAGGGTCTGTGCCAGAGCTGGTGGTTGGGAGGCGGGGATAGGGCTGGCCAGACTTATACGGTCTGTGCACTGAAGAGGACTACAAATAAAAAAAGTAGTACATATGAATTTATCTTCTTGGGCAGACTGGATGGACCGTGCAGGTCTTTTTCTGCCGTCATCTACTATGTTTGACCGATAACCACGCCCCAGTCCGCCTTCACCACGCCTCCGACACGCCCCAGTCAACTTTGGCCGTTTCCGTGATGGAGTGCAGTTGAAGACGCCCAAAATGGGCTTTCGATTATACCGATTTGGTTGCCCATGGGAGAAAGACGCCCATCTCTCGATTTGGGTCGAAATATGGGCGTCTTTCTCTTTCGAAAATAATCTGGCTAGTCTTCTACAGACAGGCTCAAAAATCTCAGTTCCAGTGGCTACTATGTAACTTTGTAAGTCTAAGTGCTTTGAAAATGCGCCTCTTTGTCTTCCTAAAAGAATAAGTAACTGATTTGCATTTACCTCTTCCACTCCACTCGTGGTTTTATAGAAATCTATCATATCTCTCCCATCCGTGTCTTCTCCAAGAAGCCCTAACCCCTTTTAGTCTTTCCTCATAGGAGAGCTATTTTACCTAACTTACATATACTTATGCTCTTTCCTATCTTCCTATCTTGAATTTTTTAAAATTTGTTTTTCCTGAAGATATCTTATGGCTATAATTGCCTTTATATCTCACCATTTATCAATGCAACACTTAGGTCTTTCTTCAAAATATTTATATGGGCTTCCAAGACAGATTGTATTTGTTTACATTTTTTTTTCTTATAGTTTGTATTTTTTTAATACATACATCATTTTAAACTTCTAATCTTTGCAACTGCTTTTAGTTTTTTTTATATTATATTATATATCATTTATATTAGTTTTCTTTGTAAAGTTAAAAAGCTGATGCATTCCCTCAAAATTATGACAGATTTATGGGCTCTTGTACAGAGCGGTGGTAAGTCCAACGTGGTCTTACCGCTTGCTTTTCAGGACTACCACCAGCCCAACACAGCTGCCGGTGGTAGTCCGTCCCTGAGCATGCGCCATTTCCAGGGAAAAAGAAAGGCCTGGAAATGGCTTGCGTGGCGATCCCAATGGTAATTGGGCATCGCTGTGTGCTGCCCACTTTAGCACTGGAGCCCTTATCGCCACCTAAGTGGGGTCGCTAAGGGCTCCCTGTCACATGGCCATGCAGTAAGAGGGCCTAGCTGTAAAGGGCAGTGGCGCACAG
>NW_021963767.1:0-54809 GCF_901765095.1 Microcaecilia unicolor | reverse complement strand
TCCCTCTGTCTTCTCTTAACTCACTCACCAAGGTCTCCTGTCCATTTGACATTCTAACATCTCCATGTCCCTATCCATCTTCTTCCATTCTGTGCCTCTATCTTCCTCTATGGTTCAGTATGTCCCTTTCTCTGTGTCCCTATATTTCCCTGTCCAGCTTCTACCCTCTCTTACCCCCTATGCCAATATATCTCTCTCCTCTCCAACCCTACCCCATCCAGCTTCTCTCCCTCTTTCCTCCTTTCAGCATCTGGTTGCTTGCTTGCTTGATTGCCTGCCTGCCCACCCTCTCTTCCGTGGTGAGGCCTGGAATCTCCATTTCCCTTCCCTCTCCCTTGTGCTGTTCCAGGAGCTCTATCCCTTCCCTCCAGCCCCCTCCTCCTCTTCTTCCCACATCCAGCAGTACTCTTCCTTCATCCAGCCCCTTCTCTTCTTCCTCCCATGTCAACAGCTCTCTCCTTTCAATCCAGCCCTCCTCCTTTTCCTCCCAGAAGTCCAGCAGCTCTCTCCCTTCCCTCTAGCCCTCTCCTTCTCTTCCTCCCACATCCAGCAGCTCTCTCCCTTCCCTCCAGCCCCCTCCTCCTCTTGCTCCCACATCCAGCACCTTTCTCCCTTCAATCCAGCTCCTTACTCCTCTTCCTCCCACGGCCAACAGCTCTCTCCCGTCAATCCAGCCCCCTCCTTCTTTGGCTCCCAGAAGTCCAACAGCTCTCTCCCTTCCCTCTAGCCCTCTCCTCCTCTTCCTCCACATCCAGCACCTCTCTCCCTTCAATCCAGCTCCCTCCTCCTCTTCCCACGTCCAGCAGCTCTCTCTCCCTTCCGTCCAGCCCCCTCCTCCTCTTCTCCTCCCACATCAAGCTAGTTCTCCTCCTTTTCCTCCAACCCCTTGCTGCCTTTCTTCCCACAGGTCCGGCTGTCCAGGATCATTGTCTCTTCCTACCTGGCCGCCCCGCCCTGGCCGCTGCTGCGGTGCCTGCTGCAGCTTTCATTTCTGGCTGTCGCTAGCAGCAATTCACACAGGCACTCCAGGGCAGCCTTCCCTTTGCCGCGTCCGGTCCTCTCTGATGGAACTTCCTGTTTATGCAAGCGCCGGATGCGGCAGAGAGAAGGCCACCCTGGAGTGCCTGTGTGAATCACTGACAGCAATGGCCCAATAAATGAAAGCTGCAGGCACCGTGGCAACGGCGGGGCAGGGAGGAGCAGGAAGAGGCAACGATCCCGGATGGCCAGACCTGCGGGAGGAAGGTAGCAAGGGATGTTAGATTGGGGATAGTTAGGATGGTACATGATCGAGCAAAACCAAAAGTAAAAGCACATATCAGCGCCTGTTCTTTTGCGCCAAAATATAAGCCTTGCAAGAATTCCATGTGCTAGTAATATCTGTGAGGTTCATATTTAGGCACTGAAGAATAAGCACCAATGTATGCCAATACTTTTATTTTTTTTTTGTCTGGGCTTGTGCACAAGAACCACGCTTACTGCAAAACCTTTGTGCACATGTGTCAGGTGCGTTCCTTATCCCCACTAGCCGCAATTTCACCATGCATATAATTTAAATATCATTTGGTTCATACATCACAGTGCTAATTCTTTTTTACAATGTTGCTGCACTGTAGGCCTAGCTGCATGTGACTTTCAGCATCAGTCCCTCAGCCAGAAAAAAACAAGAGTCAGGTTAGAAACTAGAGGCTCTGAACCAAACATGTCACATTACATGCCTGGAGTTGTAGTCTTATCAGTGGTGTAGCCACAGGTGGGCCTGGGTGGGGCCGGGGCCCACCCACTTAGAGTTCAGGCCCACCCAACAGTAGCACACGTTTAACCGGTAGCTGGTGGGGATCTCAAGCTCTGCCAGCTGAAGACTTCCCCCTAATGATAACGAACACGCTACTCTTCATGATACCGGCACCTGTGCATACTCAGGGTTTTAGCGAATGCCTACTTAAGACTGCCAAGGTGGAAAGAGCATTTTCCTGCCAGCGGAGATATATGTTTGGTGGCTGGAGGGGGGGGGGGGGGGGGAGAGAACACTTGGTGCCCACCCACTTTTTGCCTACGCCCACCCAAAATCTGTTGTTTGGCTACGCCCCTGGTCCTTATTTTCTTAGAGAGCTGGGGTGAGGTGGCAATTCCACCTTTACAATGCCCAAATGAAGAGATTAGTGATCATAGACAAATTAAGCCCAGTCTAACAAAGGGGGACTTTACCTTGCTTTTGTGTATGTCTTCTTCTGTCCAGTTGGATACATCAAAAAAAGTGACCTGAAAGAGACAACGTGACAACATAAGAAACAAGAAGACAACCAGATAACACTCCTTCTCTCCCCAATCCCCCCCCCCCCAATGAAGCAGACTGAACACAGCCGTAAAGTGCAGTGTTCAGTCTGGGAGGTAGATTATTTACTGGAAATACCATTTTAAGCAAATACTTAAAACACATCTACTCCTTCAAAACTACATGCAAAGAACACAGCTCACAACTATAATCATAAGAAATATAGCATAAGTGCCATAACTGTCTGGGGATGTTCTTGATGTAACAGAGAGAAATGCCTGGGAATCTGCAGTAATAAAGTTGTAATAAAGTTATTGAAGGATAAGCAAGATATATTTTTAGGAAGTCTAATGATGTATAGAGTGTTCAAGTGAGCCTTATTTGATGGCGTTTCTCACTAAGAATAAAGCTTGGATGTGGGATACAGCCTATACTGAAATCTCCCTTTGTCCTTCACTACATTTTTTGAGTAGTCATTGTTAGACCTTTTCAGTTCCTTCTGTCTCCATCGAGTTGCCGAGCCATTTAGGCATTTCTTCTTTGCGACTGATGCTTTTTTTTTTTTAGAGTATTATCTCTCCTTTAGGGTTTATTATTTCAGTGGTTCTGGGAATCTGCAGTGACATGAGGTAGTGGAACACTGTACAAGAGTTCTGTAGAGAAGTGTAACTAACAAGTCTTGTGTATAACAACCTACAGAGCCGTTCAATTATAACTGTTTTCATATTTACATAGATTTTGTTTCTGCATTCACGAAGTTTCATTTCATCTTATACAATTAATTATATGCATATATACACTTGCTTTGTACCTGTTTTGAAACCCAGCCCCTTTTGAAAAAGACACTGCTACATATACCGATGTATGTTTCCTTTATAGATAAGAATAATTTCTACAATTGGCACTATGCAGGATGTTTCTGTGGTAAATAATATCATGACGTCAGAAGGGTCTCTCATACATATGTATATATATATATATTAAAGCATTTTTAAGCACCTTTTTTCAAGCATTTTTCTAAGCGTTTTTGTGATTAGAAAAGAATCATAATTACATTAGAGATATATTTTCAGTAGTAACTTATCTCTTAACGTCATAGTTTATCATTTTCAGAGGATCACCAAATTCCAGTCTCATGGGAGTGCGCTATATATAAACAATCTCCAAGCTCATTTTCACAATCTTCAGGTTGATTTATATAATTCTAGAGAGTTTGCAATTATGATTTTGTTATCACTTGTTGACTTAGGTAATCACACTGGATATTAATAATAAGTTTTCTTTTTCATTTATAGGATTATATTTATGTCGTTCGTGTCTATTGATTTAATAAGACATCTTTTTTCATAACCAACTATACATCATAAGGTCAGTAGATTTACCTGCTTATAATCGAACGAGAATAACGCCCAAGTTCCGACCTAAATCGGGAGATGGGCGTTCTTCTCACAAAACCGAGTAAATCCATATAATCGAAAGCAATGTTTCAGTGCGTCCGTGTCGCTCGTACGTGGACGTAAAAACGCCCAAATAAGAGGCGTGTCGGGGGCGTGTTAGGGGCGGTGATACGACGTGGACGGGTACAACGTATAACGAATAGCGAAATGGCTCTGGTTGAGCGGGAAGATGGGCGTAATCTGATGGACCCGAAATAAAAGCGACCAGAGCAAGGGGGAAAGCGTCTTTAGACTCATTAGCGATTGTGTGTAGTTGGAGAGTGGCGATATTGTTGGTGGAAGAGCTGAAGTGGTGGTTGCAGAGAGAAAGCCGAGCGTGTTGAGTACCTGTGACGGTCGTCTGTGTGCCCTGCCTCTTTTTGTGTCTTACCCTTTCACCGTTCCTTACTCCTACTCCTTTGCTCCAATCGCCCCCTTCCCCCTCCCCCTATCCTTCCCCATTCACTCTTCCCACGTGTGTACTCTATTCCCTGACCTCCGTTTGTCTCTGTGTGCCTGTACTGTTTGGCGAGTGAGTGGCCAGAGGGCGTGGTGGCTGGAAGTGACAGATCTGTGTGGGTTGCTGTTTGACTACTAATCCTAATACTTGCACTGGTGGTGGGGATATGGATGCACTTAATGCACTTGTGGCATTCATGCTACACGAAGAGGCCACCCACCGCAGGAGGTATTCACGGCCCCGAGTGTTTAGGCCCCGCACCACCTTCCTACAACTCACTGACCAGCAGTGTCTAACAAGGTTCAGGTTTGATAGGGCCACCATTCGTCAGCTGTGTGAGCAGCTGAAACCCCCTCCTTCAGCCCCAGACACGTAGGAATAACCCCATCCCTGCCCACCTCAAAATCACTTCCGCTCTCTCTGTCCTGGCCACTGGCAGTTTTCAATCCGTATTAGCTGCTAACACAGGCCTCACCCAGGCTTCCTATTTCACACTGTCTCACCCAGTTCCTGGATGCCTTCATAACTCACACCTCACACTACATCACTTTCCCCACCACCCCCCAGGCTCTGCACAACAACATGGCCGCCTTCTATGCTGTTGCTAGATTCCCCTCGGTCATCGGTGTGATAGACTGCACACACGTAGCCCTCAGACCCCCCCGGGCACACGAAGCCACCTACAGAAATAGGAAGGCATTTCATTCTATGAACATGCAAGTTTATGTGATGCCCAGGGGGAGATATTAGACGTGTGTGCCAGGTACCCCCGGCTCCAGCCACGATGCCTACATCCTACAGCACTCGGGCATCTTCCGCAGGTTCGAGCAAGGGGAGTTCACTGGTGGATGGCTACTAGGTAAGTGCAACATGCATGTACCACCCATACTAGACCTCCTCCACTGGGCAACCCTCCGCCCTGGCTTCCTCCACCACAACCCACTATCCAAATCCCCCCGCCCCCCCTGTACCTGCTCCAAGCGATACACACTCATCTATCTCATTCTGCTTTTCTGCAAAGGTGACCGAGGCTACCCGCAGAGGGACATGGCTTATGACCCCCCTGATCCACCCACAACCAGGGCCAGAAGAAACCTACAACAGGAAACATCGCAGCACCCGGGGGATCATTGAGCGCACCTTTGGTTTATTGAAAAACCGCTTCCGCTGTCTGGACCGGTCTGGAGGAGAGCTGCTCTACAGTCCAGAAAAGGTGGCCAAGATCTTTGTGGCGTGCTGTATGTTACACAATTTGGCCCAGCGCAGAGGACAGCCTCTCCCAGAGGAGCCACAGCCACCACCAGAAGAGGCCCCAGATGAGCTGGAAGAGGAGCCCATCCACCCCCAGCCCACAGAGCAGAGCTCAATGCCTACCAGCTTGGTGTAAGAGCAAGACAAAGACTCATTGAAACAAGTTTTAGGTGAATGTAAGTGAGCATTTATTATTTACATACAGTGCATATGTGTTTGGTCAACCCCACCACCACCACCACCACCCCCTCCCTCCCACACCCACCCCCCTCCCACCAACCCTCACCCTACAGCATGTCCCATCATTTTCCCCTTCCCTTCCCCCGTCCCCTCCTACCCCTCCCACGCCCTTCCTTTGCAGCTGGTGCTGCACGGAAGTCTCTTCCCCCTCTTCGGAGCTGCTGCTCCCAGTGTCCTCTCCCTATCCCCACGGCAGCCTGCCGGCTTCGGCATGCACCGTGGAAATCGGGCCACCTTCTTGGTGTAGTGGTCTGGCCACAGACCCAGAATGGGAGCAGCAGGAGTGGGTGCAGAGGCTGAGGAGCGCAATGCCCACCTCTTAGCTGGGTGGTTGCTGGTGGTCATTGGAGGAGGAGGTTGATGGCAGGGGCTGCTCCAGCAGCACGGGGGCGGAGTAGGCGCGGTGCCATGAGGGTGCAGGTGTGGATGCTCTGCTCCAGCCGTCTCAGTTTGCTGGAGCACCTCCTGGTGGCCTTCACGTTGCGCCTGGAGGAGTTCTTGGTGTGCTCGCTGCTGTGCCTCCAGTGCTTGGCGCTGCAGCTCCAGTTTCTGCTGCCGTACTCCTCCAAGCGCACGTGTGGCGGAGTAGTTCCGTGGCCAGCCGCAGGAGTTGCCTCCTTTGGGCGGATGGCCTCTGGCGGGGAGCTGGGCCCTCCTCCTCCTCACCAAAGTCCTCCGGTGCTGGAGGTGCGGCCTCTGCTGGTGCAGGTGGTGGTGGTGGTGGCAGAGCCTGGACAGCTGGTGCAGGTGGTGGTGGTGGTGGTGGTGGCAGAGGCTGGACAGCGGTGCAGGTGGTGGTGGTGGGTGCTGGCAGAGGCTGGACAGCCGGTGCAGGTGGTGGTGGTGGTGCTGGCAGAGGCTGGACAGCTGGTGGTGGTAGAGGCTGGACAGCTGGTGCAGGTGGTGGTGGAGACGCGGAGGATGCACAGCTGGTGCAGGTGGTGGCGGCTGGACTGCTGGTGCTGCAGGCTGTGGAGGTTGAGGCTGGACAGATGGTGTAGGGCGTTGGCCTTGCAGGCCACTAGGGCCAGCCTCCTCTGAGTCTTCACCTGTATAGCACAAGAGTGAGGAATAGTGTTGGTGCAAATAACCCACTTTTGTCTTTCAGCATTCATATACATTGGTATGTCCCCCAACCTGATGACCCAGCAAAGAGATGGTGAGGAGAAATGGAATTGACACGGGTACGAAGAGAGAGGCCCGCAGGCAGCTGGGTAGAGGTGGTGGATGAGCAGCCAAGAGAAGGACACCACTCACAACGTTGTGCACAAGCTGTTAGTTGTATAATTGTTAAATTGAACAACATTGCAGCATGTGTTGTGTTACTACTGACTTGCTAAACTGCATAGAACTGCTTTATGACCCCCATTACAGGCTCCTTCAGTTGAATGCATGTGGCCCACACTCAGTAGAGCACAGAGGTCACAGGAGGAACTAGGCACAGTTTGGTAATGGGAAAATAGGAGGGAGTAGTAGGGAAGGACGGCCCCCAGAGTTCTGCCACAGTAGTAACCTACACACACCCATAGGAGCCAACTGGAAAGTAGTATTGGGGGTGCTAAGCCCAGTGACCAACACTCCTCCCTGCACAGCTACATGATCTTTCCTCAATATTGGGGGTGCTCTCACACACACACAGCACCCACCCTGTCTGCTTGCTCCTATAACACACATGACCACTACCACTACTCAAATAGAGCTTACAATTAATTCTATAAATATGGGCACACAGGACAAGTAAGAGGAAACCCAATGACAACGGTAGGGATAGGGAGTAAGGGTAGAGAGCTAGTGAGTAGGGGTTACCAGGTCACAACAGCATCATAAAGGTGGCCTGTTAATATACAGAAAGACAGCCAGAGATACTCCCCCCCCACCCCCACCCACACCCACACCCACCTCCCTCCTCCTGCCCCCCACTCCTCACCTCCCTCCCCCTGACCCCAACTTCTATAACACAAGTGTACTGCAGCACAACAGATACCCCAACTGCATAATGAAACACCTACCTGAGTCCTCAGCCTGGCCCGAGGTGTCCATGGAGCCAATCCCGTGGATGCCCTCCTGGGGTAGGAGGGAGTACACCATCAGCTCCATTGGTGTAAGGTTGGCAGTGTCATTGCCTGGGGGATTGGCCCCTGCCTTCCTCCGAACATCCCTCCTCAGCTTCCGCCACTTCCTCTTGCAGTCCTCCACGTCTCTCCCAGCATGGAAGACAGCATTCAGGCTGTCCCGTACTGCCTCCCATTCCCGCTGCTTTACTGTTGCTGCCAGCCTCTGCCCTGTGGGAGCAAACAGACTCCGGTGCCGCTGTACAATTTCTTGTACCAGGAGCTCCACCTCTGCCTCGAGGAAAATTACCCTTCCGGGTCGGCGGCATGCGTGGTGGCATTGTACCAATGGTGTTTTCGAAAATACGGAGTGGGCGTTTATATAGGCGCCAAGAACGCCCATTGAGACGGGGGAATAGGCGTTTCTGATTTGGGCGCTACTTTTTCAATTATACACATAATTCCTAAGCGTGCCCAGCTCAGATAGCGATTAGGAACACATGGTTTTGATTATGAGTAGATAAGTATGGGCGTCTCCACCTGCCTTCCCTTTCTTCATTGCCATTTTACCTGCCATTTCCTGCACTGAGACCTTGCCGGTTGTTCGTAATAATCATTTACAGGGTTTTACCCTCACTTAGCATGCTTGGGTACACCTGTGTATTTAGGGGGTGGGGGGGAAATAATTGTTGGCCCTCAGCCACACGCCTTCCGTTTCCTGTCTTCCACATCGCCTGATGCTCCCTTCCTTTCTCCCATTCTCTCTGCCTGGTTGTAGCAGGCAGTGTGTGGGGGCCACGAATTTGCTACACTCACCCCAAATCAAGCACCCCTCGGTAAGGGTCATTTCAATCAGGGAGATGTGCAGCTAATGTTCCAGAAGATAAAAGGCGCACTACACAGTCTTGAAACAGACGTTCATGGTAAGCTCTCGTTTGTCTGCCACCTCTTCTCTTTGTGCTCATAGTCAAGGAGTGTGCATTCACTGTATGTATGTAGTCTGGAGTCAGATGTTAGGTAGCTCTGTTTTCACCAGGTTCCTGTGCACTGTACTGTGGGGTTGGCAGGTCCTCAGTGGTGTGGGCCAGCTGTTGGAGGTGCTGTATTGGTTCCCGGTAGCTTCCATCTTCCTTGTTTATGTGGTGTACCCCAGTCCCCATTTATGAAGTGGCCACCCATTCTCAAGGTCCATAGGCGGGGGAGGGGAGAATGATTAATGCAATGGATGTGTATAGCACTTTATGCAACACCTTCCTAAATTGCTCCATAGGTAGTAGGGTAGGGAACATGCACATTACATTGTTTTTAATCGGTAGCCTGGACAAAATGATCGAGGTGGCTACAGGTAGTGCCACTGAGGCCTATGACGTGGTGGTGAGGGAAAGGGGTGTGTGTACAGGTACCAACCCAAAGTAACTGGTGGTGGATAAAGCCTGGTGGCTGCTGTGGCCTAGTGGTTAGAGCACCAGCCAGCTGTTTGTAGGTCCTTCTTGGGCCCCCCCCCCACCCCACCAATGTGGCTTGTGGGTAAAGATATGTGTCCATCAGACAGCAAACACTGTGTATGTGGTACCTGGAGTTATGTGGAAGGGTGTACCTGGCAGATCACACGTGGTACAATATTCATCTCTTATTGATGGCACTCTGTATTGTGGGTCAGTATGGTGGAGGGGAGGGAGGAAGGGAGAGAGAGATGCTGGCTGGCCATTTTTATTCATGAACACAAATATCCAGCCAGCCTCCCCGGCCCAACCCCCCTGCACATATATAGCCATGCAGGTTGGAATGAACAGGTGGCGTTCTGTCTGGCCAACATTCTCAGACATACATCACCTTCTCATTCACACAGCACATTTAATGCTATGCATATTGCTGCCTCCTTCCTCTCAACTCAACAGCACCATTTGGTGATATGTAATGCACAAGGGAGACAAACACACACACACACACCCTGATAGTTATATTATAACAAACATTTATTTGCCCCCCACCCCCACCCCCACCCCCACCCCTACAAAATAACCCCAACAATGCCCTCCTCCCCCCCACAACTCCCCACACACCCCAACAATTCCCTCCCCCACCCCCCACAGAACCCCCAACATTTCCCTCCCCCCACACACACAACCCCAACATTTCCCTCCCCCCACACACACAACCCCAACAATTCCCTCCCTCCCCCCACACACACAACCTCAACATTTCCCTCCCCCCACACACAACCCCAACATTTCCCTCCCTCCCTCCCTCCCCCCACACACACATCACCAACAGGCCCCCCTATTTAAATTAAGGGTGGCCACGCCCTCTTAGTAAGGCCCTCTGTAGCAGGGCAATGAGCAGCCCCAGCAGTACCCTTAGTGGGCCCTGGAGCTGCTCATTGCCCTGCCGTAGGGCTCTCACCTCCTGCAGCAGCTGGTGCTGGCCAACTATAATCTGCTGCTGGCCATCTACCAGCTGCTGCAGGAGGCGCACTACAGTCACCGGCCCAAAGGCTGGAGGTGGCCCAGGGGACACGGACGATGGCCCAGGGGATGGAGGTGGGCCAGGGGACATTGAAGATGATGGCCCAGGAGATGGAGGTGGGCCAGGCGATGGCGCTGGCTGATGCGATGGAGGTGCCTCAGGGGATGGAGATGGCTGAGGGGAGGGAGATGCCTCATATGGAGGTGCAGGTGGGGAGGGGTCCTGATGTATGTCCTCATCCTCATCAATGATGAGGACCCCCTCCTCCGAGTCCTCCTCCTCCTCCTCCTCCTCCTGGTGGCCCGCCTCCTGGCCTGGCTGCTCCTCCTCCTCCTCATCCAGGTGCCCCTCCTCTTGCTGTTCCTCCTCCTCCTGCTCCTGCTCCTCCTCCTCCTCCTCCTCCTGGAGGTGGTGGCCCTCCTCATCTTGGCGCTCGGCTTCCTGCTGGTGGAGCCCTGTGTATGTAAAAGGAGTGTGATTGAGATCAGTGCATACAACATGGCTTGCATAGTGCAGTAGCTGGGTGGCGTGAGGCAGGGGATGGGGCAGGGTGTGGTAAGGCGTAGCCTATGCCCATGGGGAATGAGCTGCATCAGATGACATGACACAGAACCCTGGACCCTCCTCTGATACACACCACGCAGGACATGTTGCCATACCAAATTCATTGCTGACCAGCATGTTTGCATTGTGAGATGCAACGAGGGGTTGATGGGCAGTTGTTGTAGGAGTTATTGGGGGGGGGGGGCAGTGGGAAGGGTGTTGAGCACAATTCTTTTATGTGAGTTAGGCCATAACATGCAGTAAAAGTAGGGCCTCAGGCAACTGTACCAGGACACACTAATCAGCCACCACAGTAAGGGGAATAGTAAAGTGTGGCATATCATCTCATTCATCTCGGGGGGATGGTGGGACGTTGCAAGCACGCTCATGGGAGAACCCCTGCAACCTGCATCCTTGATCTGGGACAGATATGGTATTACTAGGTGGCTATTAGGCACATGGGAAGTGATATTGTACAACACATTTGCTTTATTCATGAAATGTATGTAGTAATCTGTACAGGTGTCCTGTTTTTGAATACTTACGGCGAGCCCTGAGGTGCCTTCGCACCGCCCGGATGAGGTCGGGCCTCTCCCGCCTCACCCTGCGGAACCGCCTCCGCAGGGACTCCAGGTCCCGGTGGACTCCAAAGCGTCTGTAAGATATAAGTTTGGAGAGCAGGGGTCAGGGGTGTTGGTCCTTTTTGTCCTCTGCACACATTCATTTGCTATTCACATACCAGAGAGAGAGGGTCTACAGTGTTGGGGGGGGGGGGCACCTCCATTGGTAGTGAATCATAGGAGCCACCTTTTTTCCATTTTGGGGGGTGGAACCCCCAGTGGAGATGACCCCTCCCTCCATACATATTTGATATTGGGGGTGGGGTGGTGAAGCACCCACAGCAGCCACCGAGTTGGTTCCTATGCAGATGATGCCAGAGAGGTGGCCATGAGGCCAGACAGTACCGTTTGTATACATTATAATGTATGCTTGTTAAACTACTTTATATGTGTTATCATGACCATGTTATAAAGTATGGTATAGGTTTCATTGGTCTCATGCTTCCACTATTCGGAGGCTCCAAAGAGGGGTTGGAAAATGTGGCCTTCACATAACTAACGAAATTGTCACATAACACTAATATAATAGTCACATACCTAACCTAACGAAATACATTCTTGTAGGGATGTGGGAATGGTGGTCGTTTCAATAACATACAAATTATTGGTGATTGTGCATGTTCCTATATTACTCATGATCCTTGCATGGACACTCCAGTTACTGCTGGTAACATTGATGACGGAGCTGTTATATGTGTAGGTACAGGAGGGGAGGGGGGTTGGGCCATAACCTTACCTCTCTAACCGTTCCCGGATGCGGGACCAGGCTCGCATGGCCTGCAGCCTGGGGGGCAGATGGTGGTGCTGGATAAATAGGCGATGTCGGTGCCTTAGGCACAGCTGGACGAGCATCAAGCTCTCCTCCTGGCCAAAATTGGGCTCTCGCCGTTGTGCCATTTTTCCAAGTGTTGGAAAAGAAGTGCCTTATATAGACGACCTTGCGTGAGGGACGTCGTTTCATGCACAGCTCCATATATGGATGACCATTCCATATATGGCCCCTATCAGCACGTGGACGCCCTCGTAAGCATAGACGTCTTTGACGTGCACATGCCTGCAGGAGTGTGAAACGTGCCTTCTATAGATGTGTATGACGCACCCCACCCGACCCTTTTCACATATACACAATATACATTTACTGCATGTTCAGTAGGTGTACAGTGCATGCAGATCCGCACATTCAGATGGGCACATATGATGAATATATGGGTGGAGCAGCATGATATGTCTGTAGTTGACACATATATGCGTTCGTCATATATTTCCGTACCTGGATGGCCTGAACAACATGTACTGTACTTGCGATACACCTATGTACATTATTTTACACACCACGTGATTTGGTCGTTTGCACCTGCAATAGTCGACCGTGTTAGGGCGCCCAATTTAGTCACGCTTATGCGCTCGTCATTTGATTGTTTTCTTACAGGGATAATCGATTGTCGAAAAACGCCCACACTATTTTTCCATTATACAGGTCTATTTTTGGACGTTATCGTAAGAACGCCCTAATTCGTACTTGGACGATCTTTCCATTTTGCCCCTCTATGTGGAATACACTACATAGATTTATTTATCTCATTTTATTGTACACCATTCATCTTTGGTTTTTCCAAATCTACACCGGTTTGAAAGGTGTTCATATTGATTTGATTAATTTGTTTTAAGATATAATATTTGTTTTTTTTATATATACATTTCTTATATATATATATATATATATATATATATATATATATATATATATATATATATTTTTTTTTTTTTAATACTTAAATGTATAATTTATGTTTACATTTTATATAATTGTTTTTTAGGTTACAAAAATTTATACACGTCATATATTCTCATTTTACATATATATAGATTTATTGATTATCTATATTGACATCTGTTTTTATATATGTGTATTTTTACATATATGTAAATAATTTTTATAATATTAATTAGTTTTATATATATCTTATGTTGACTTTGTTTATTTATTTTTTTGTATGTTTTGACAACTGTATAATTTGTAGACTCCTGACGAAGGCGCTTGGGCACCGAAACACGGCTGCTGTGTTGAGTCGTTTCTGGTTTTCTTGCAATAAAGATTTGATTTATGTCTCCTCCGGTTTTTGAGAAGAGCCTACTCTTCCTACTTTTTGCTTCTCCAATACTCCTTTCTGCATCCCCCCCACATGACCCTCCCCAAAAATCCCCAAATCCCTGGTGGTTTAGTGGTTCTTTCCCTCTCTCCCAACCACTGCCTCCAAAATTAAAAATAAAAAACCTTTATAGTCTAGAGGCAATCCCCCCCATACATCTTGGCCTGACTTGACCCCTCCTTCCCCTCAACTTCAAAAGAGAATTTCCTGGAATTTTATGGCCCTCTCCCTCCCCTAATTTAGAAAAAATTAAAATTCCTGGTGTCTAGGCTACCCTCCCACCCTAAGGCCAGAGCCCCCCTCAATGCATACATTACCAGAAAGCAAAAGCAATGCCCATTCGCTCCTGCCTCTGATGCTGCCACCTTGGAAAATGGCAGCGTCCAACCCCACACAGTGTATCCCGGGTGTGATGGAAAATATTAAAAAATTGCTTTTCAGTCTTGCTTTAATCGATAATACATTTTTTAAATCCCCTGTCTTTGACCCAAAAGTGACTTTCCTGGTATATCTCAAAGAACAGGCTGGAAGGAATGAGATAAGGCACCTCTCAAGAACAATGTATGTCCCTGAAGCTAGCTTGGACAGAAGGGAGGTGCAGGAGATAAGGCACCTCCCATGAACAATGTATGTCCCTGAAGCCAGCTTGTACAGAAGGGGGGCAGGTACTCTTGAGGTTCAGTAAATAAGTCACCTGGCCAGTGGTTTGTTTTCTTGAACCGACAGAGTGTGACGGCATCTCCATGCACATTTCTGGATAAGTTTTAGCTTAAAAAGGGGGCTTGTTGCGGCAGAACTCTGGGGCTCATTCTGTGGATGGACGCATCGTGCAGAAAAGACTTGTTCCTGGTCTTAGGGAGACTTCAGGCTTTTCGCTGCAACGGGCCCCCCAGCTGATGAGATAAGGGCCTGAATGATGTAATTCCTAACCAGTGATGATGTATGTATAAATATATATATCTTTCTTATTTTACTTTTCTATAGCCTTCCTTTAGTAATGTACTCAATTAGTGTGTGTATTTCTTAATCATTGTGATGCAGTAACAATTGTGACTTATACACTCTCCAATTAAAGTGCAAATAAAGAGTTTCATTTACCAATGTGAATCTAAAAGAATCTGTAGTATTTTATTCTGTTAGCAGTCTGTGGTGATCAAGTGAGCAGGCTGCAAATACTGAAGCAATACACCGGGATTAATCGAGCAGGGTCAGCCTGCCATATAAAGGAATTTTCCTCTTATTTGGACGTCCCCAACCAGATTACCAAATAAGGGAAAAATTTCCTTACCTGGCAGACTGACCCCGCAAGGTGCATCCACTGCTTGGGGTGGGTGCCACCATTAATTCAAGATGGCAGTGCCAGGGGCAGAAACAAGTGGGAATCTCTCCTGACTTCTAAGATACACCTGGGGGGGAGGGATTGGGGGGTTTGGGGAGTGGGAGGAGAACCTTGACACTATGGATTTGAATTGTTTTAAGTTTGGGGAAGGGACCACTAGAGTACCCGGAGTTTTATTTTTAATTTTGGTCAGGAATTTCGGTTGGGTTGGATTGGTAAGGGAAGGAAGATGGAGGGGGCCAGTAGACACCAGGGACCAATGCAGAAAACTATCGGGGGCATGGATATCAGGTTGGAGAGAGGAGTGCCACTAGATACCTATTTCTCTTAACCAGCCCTTCTATGGTGCCCCTGTGCGTGCATCAAAACCCATTTTTTTTCTGCGTTGCTGAAGAACTGGTAATGACCATATTTGTATTAATTTTAATGCAATGTGTTGTGTGGTCATGTTTACTGCATGAATTAACACCTACACTTTAACCCTTTTTGCATATAAACCCTGTGGTAACCTCAGGCCCCTCTGTGATACAACTATGCATCTGTCTAAGAGTGTATCTATTATTAATTCTGAGCAACTGTGCAATACAGAATTTGGGCAGCATTCCTCCTGGTATAGGATTTATTTTTACATGCACATAATTGTGGCCAGCACATGGGGTATTTCTCTATCCTGGGAGGGCTCACAATCTAAGTTTGTACTTTTCTTCCAAAGTATACATATTGAGATCTTTAAGTCTGTCCCCATATGCTTTATGATGAAGCTGACCATTTTAGTAGCCACCCTCTGGACAGACTCCATCCTGTTGATATGTTTTTGAAGGTGTAATCTCCAGAACTGTACACAATATTCTAAATGAGGCCTCACCATAGTCTTATACGGTGACATCATTACCTCCATTTTTTTTACTGGCCGTTCCTCTCCCTATGCACCCAAGCATCCTTCTAGCTTTTGCCATCGCCTTTTCTACCTGTTTGGCCATTACTAGGTTATTGGTGCCATTTTGAGTTTTGATGCTGATTTGGGCATCAGTGGAGAAGGTCTACTGCTACCTAGCAGCACTGCCCCACCAATGATGACTCCTAAGAGGAGGTTGAGGGAGGGTAGAACTGTGAGGGAAAGGTTTTAATCTCAGGGGGCGGGGTTTCTTGACGGGGTGAGGTTTATGCTTGGGGGCAGGAACTTGTTGGATTAATCGGGTGTCAGGGAGATGTATGGCAGTGCTTGTTGGCCTGACCAGGGGTCGCAGCAGATGTGTAAGGTTGCACAAGCGTGGGGGGGGGGGGGGGGGGGAATCACTGTGGCAGTTACAACATGGAGCTGTGTTACATGCCTGGTCCAGTAGTGCAGACAGTCCATGCTAATTAACCCAGGCATGTAATGCGGTACCCCTGCTCTGTGTGCCCTGTAAGGTAAATAAGGGACAGATGCTGGAGCTTGATCAGGGGTGCAGGATGGTCATTACAGGGGTTTGGGGTAGTACCACTGTGTGACCTTTGCCAGACTTCCAGTAGGGCTCCTGCATTTACCACCTCCTCTTGTGGTGTAAGTTCGGTTGTGCCATTGACAGTCAGGACAGCTAGCCCACAGTAAAAACCCATGCACTAGCTGTCACAACTGGCCACACCTCTTCCCACCCCTGTCTCACCCAGACCCATCCCACTCCTGAGTTAGGCAGTTAACGTGGTGTATTTAATGCAAAGGCCCTGCCTGCGCTACTGTCTACCACACTGGTAATACTGTATTAGTTGATTTATGCAGATTAATAAAAGGTCACTTATATACAAATTTAACTGAGAGGAAGGACAAAAGGCTTAGCGTTGCCAACTGGCTTCAGATTTGCCTGCTAATAAAAAAGGGAAAAATTAAAAAACGTGTAACTAAAAAAAACCTTTAGAAGAAAAGAACATATAATCACACAAAAACTGCTAAAGTGATCCCAATAATTTCACATATAAAATATATAACTTTTAATTATTGTATTAAAAAAAAAAAACTAAAGGAGAAACCATGTGTTCTCACAAGGGATTGCATTTACTGCTCATAACAGGCCAAAGATGGATCACCAGATTTGCCTGAGAAGGTTGATCTAATCATGGGTTTACTAAATTTCATGCTGAGACTTGTAGTCTTGCTTTTCTTTAGGTACTGCAGTGGGGAATCATAACTATGAGTTACTACTTGCAGTGGGGTAAGCCCAGGACTGGATCAAACATGCTGGGCAAATCTAGAGTCAGCTGGCACTTCTAGGAAGAGAACCAGTGGCATAGCCACAGGTGAGCACAAGCCCACCCAGCAGCAGCACAGCTGTGATGTGGCTAGCGAAGATCCCCAAGACCTTCCAGCTTAAGACTCCTTGCATTTCTCTCTCTCCTCCCCCCCCTCCCCTAAAGACAATTGGATGTTTCTTTATTCCATTCCTCAAAACCCTGGTACCATTTAAAGCCTTCAGTTCGTCATCAGCAGCGAGCAGTGACTGATACCCACTGCATGCACTTGCCCCGAGCCTTCCCTCTGACCTGGTCCTGTCTATGTGGAAACAGGAAGTTGTATCAGAAGGAAGGTTCAGGGTTGGTGTGTGAGTGGGTATGAATCGTTACTTGCTGCCGATGAAGAAATGAAGGTACTAGGGGGTTGGGGAAGTGGAGTTAAGAGATGTCTGACCACTGGGGGGGGGGGGGGGGGGAGAAGGAAGAGATGCCAGGCAGGGTCAGGGTTGTCCTGTCCACCCACTTTGGGTTCAGGCCCACCCAAAATTGAGTGTCTGGCTATGACCTTGGTAGAAACTCATTGTTTTGATGAGCAGAAATATGACTGGTTATCATGGATCAGCTGAATCTACTTTGATTATACACTTCCACATCTAAAGACTTGCACATGGAAAAGAAGAAAATCAGAACTGACGCAGCCTATCCATGTGAACCTGGAGCCCTCTGCTAATCTCAGAGCCATTATGGTGCATCACAGCCTGCAATACAGCCTGGCTATGGGCGTCCTTACCGCTCTGATGCCTGTGTCTTTGGAAACTGTAGGGTTGATGAAGTTCACGCTGCAGAGCCTCTGTGTGCTCTGGAGCCAGTTGCTTTCATGAGACATCTGCAATGAAACAACATGAAACGTTCAAGCTATGGCTGAGAGATGTCCCTGATTTAGAGCACATCAGAAGGAGCAGACTAAGCTTGTCCTGGTTTTATATTATGGCATACATCAGTTTCTTGACTGCACGGCCCAGAAGCGTGTGAGAATGAGAGTGTGTGTGTGTCAGAAAGAATGAGAGTGTACGGCAGGGGCCCCTCCTCCGTCTCCCGCTCTCCTTCCCCCTCCCCCCGTCTTCCCTCTCCACCTCCCCTTTTTCCTCCCCCCAGCTTCAGGGTTGTGGCCCCCCCTCCGCCTTTCAGGGTCATGGCCCCCCCCTCCCTCCCATGTTCAGGGTCCCTCCGTCCCACTCCCACGTTCAGGCTGGCTGGCTGGCTGACTGGCTCCCTCCCTCCCACCCTCCGATGTTCAGGCTGCCTGCCTGCCTTTGTTTGTGGTCTGCTGCGATGCGAATCGTAGAGCGTCAGTGCTCCGCCCTTGACGTCATCGCGTTGTGACGTGAGGGTGGGGCGATGGTAGTCCTCCTTTCTTGCAGGTCGTTCGCATAGGTTCGCGATGCGTCTGACGTCACATTTCGTCACGTAGCAACGGGTGGGCGATGCGATTCGTTGAGTGTCAGTGCTCCGCCCTCGACGTCATCACGTTGTGACGCGAGGGCGGGGCAGACACATGGAGGAACAGCGATCTACACAACTACAAATTTAGAACGTTTGGAGACTTGAGGCTTCATTAGAACGTTGGAGGTGCGTTTTATATAGAGAAATGTGGGTTGGGGAAGACAAGATGAACTGAGAGAGAGTGAGAGCCTGGAGAATGAAACATTGTTTTATTTACACATATTGCTCTGAGTGCACCTGAGCAGCCAAATTAGCTACATGGAGATGGAATCCTACCCTTTATTATCTGCTTTCTCCAGTACTAGTCTTCACTCTCACATTGAATTATTTTTGCCACTGTGGCCCCTGTTTCAAAGATAAGTGAAGACCGCTAGCATACATGGACTTGTAGATTGAGCATCCTATAGAAAGCAGAATTACAAATCCATGTATGGGACCAAAGCCAGAACTAGAGTCACCTGTTTCTTATGGCTTGGAATCAGGTAACAAGCCTACACTGAAGTGCTTGCAGCCATAAAGCTTTGCAGCTGTTGCACAATGAATGGTTATGGTTTAGACCTGATAAACTGCTTTTATGTGCCATGGCACAACAGAGCAGTGTACAATACAAAACTCAATTCAGAAAAGTCAGAAAAGAATGCTGTTTCCAACAGGACAGAGAAATACAGAAACCAAAAATCATACAGTCAAAGAAATACAGTCACACATTCCATAAATGGGACAATCTTGCAAGCGCAGTAAGAAGACAATGGGGCTTGTACCCCTATGACCCAGAACTCCCATCTTGGTCACCGAATACCATAACAAAATTAATGTGCTTTCAAAGCGGATTTAAACTTGGTAAAAGACTCAAGATGTAGGGCCTTTGGTAATGCATTCCAAAGAGATGAGGAGAAACAATATAAAGCACTATTCGTAGTAGACTCATGCTTTGCATTCACAATAGAAGACATGCAAAGAAGGCAATCATTTAAAGAGCGTAGAACTTTTTCAGGAGTATAAGGAACAACAGATGAAGAAAGGTATTGAGGGACAGCTGTATGTTAAATCAGTGCTGCAGGTACCATAATGCATCAGGATGAGGTTGGCATAATGTCACGGTCCCAGGCTTTAAACAAACAGTCATGAACTCTGGAACAACATGAGCCCTTGGCCTACTGTCATCAAGCGGCAGCAGGAGGCAAAACCCCCCAAGCATGACTGGACTAACAAGCTTGGCTTGGCTTGGCTGGAACTGGATGCTGAGACGGACTTGGCTTGACTGGAACAGGATTCAGGATACTGGAACAAGCTTGGCAGGAACAGGATTCAGGATACTCAAGCAGGATTCAGGATTTTCAAACAAGCTTGGCAGGAACAGGATTCAGGATACTCAAACAAGCGTGGCAGGAACAGAAGCTGAAAGCAAACAGGGCAGACACAAGCAGGAAGGGAACTGGAGCTGAAGACAAACAGGGCAGGCACAAGCAGGATACAAAGCTGACCCACACAGACAAACAACAGAACTAAGGCTGAAGCTAAGGTAGAGGGGACTAGAACAAGCAAGGCAGACTAGGCTAGGCAGGACACAAAGCTGACCCACACAGACAAACAACAGAACTAAGGCTGAAGGATGAACCTAGCACACAAACAAACCGAGAAGAACAGAAGCAGAAGTGCACACAGGCACCCTAAACAAGGAATCAAGACAGAAGTGCCCACGGGCACACAGGCTATGAACAAAGCAACAAGAAATCAAGACAGAAGTGCCTACAGGCACACAGACTACGAACAAGGCAGAAGTGCACACAGGCACACAGACTACGAACAAGGCAGAAGTGCTACACTGCACACAGACTAACCTGGAGACCTGTGGCATTGCAAAGGCCCTGAATGAAAGTACACCACTTCCTCATAAACAGGACAGAGGCAGGAAATACACTGAACACCAAAATGAGGCTTGAAACACGCAGGAAGTGGAAACCCTACAGGATAGAGGCAGGAAACACACTGAACACCAAAGTGAGGCTTGAAACACACAGGAAGGAAATAACCATGCAGACAATAGCCAGCTCAAAAGCTGACCATCGGAAATAAAGTGAGTCAAAGAGGGGTCACGGCCACAGTCATGACACATAAATGCAAGACTGGCCTAAAATTTCACTCCTGGAACTGGGTAACTTGGAAGCTCTGAAGTACTCAGGAAAGTGTGGTCAGATTTCTTCCTACTGGTGATGTCACTTGACTTTTCTCCTCTTAGTCTCGCCTCTTGTGAAAGCAGTGATCAGGATCAATGCAATGGTACTGAGGCTCTGATGAGTTAGGGAAGGGGCTCAAAGAGTGTGAAAGTTAGAGAGCCCTCAAATGAGTGTGGCATGCTCCTAATGAGTAAGGCTTGGCATCTCTGCACACGTCCTCTCTCATAATTCTGTGGCTGAGTTCTGTTCCCTGAGACAGTGCCCAAAATGTAGATTTGAGGTTCTGCTTTCCTTTTTCTATAAAATCCATCCAAATCTCAAGGGGGTGTTTTAGGGGCGTGTTCAGGGCGGGACTTGGGCATTCCTAAGACTTAGACATTTTTCAGCTGTAATGGAACAAAATAAAAACGTCCAGGAGAAAAACTAAGAAGTTTTGAGCTAGACCTATTTTTATAATGAATAAGGCACAAAAAGGTGCCCTAAATAACCAGATGACCACTGGAGGGAATCAGGGGTGACCTCCCCTTATTCTCCCAGTGGTCACTAACCTCCTCCCAGCCCCAAAATTGTAATTGTGATGATAAGCATTACTTGCCAGCTTCTATGCCAACCTCAGATGTTATACTCAGGTCCATTAGAATAGCATGCCGGTTTCTGGAGTAGTCTAGTAGTGGTGCAGTGCACTTCAGAAGGTGGACCCAGGCTCCTACCTCCCCCTATGTGTTACACTTGTGGAGGAAACTGTGAGCTCTCCAAAACTCACCAGAAACCCACTATACCCATATATAAATGCCCCCTTCACCCGTAAGGACTATGGTAGTGGTGTACAGTTGGGGGTAGAGGGTTTTGGGGGGCTCAGCAGACAAGGTAAGGGAGCAATGGTGAGATGTGTACCTGGGAGTTTTTTTTATGAAGTCCACTGCAGTGCCCTCTAGGGTGCCCTATTGCTGTCTTGGGATGTCAGGGGGACCAGTGTACTAAAAATGCTGGCTCCTCCTACATCCCAATGGCTTGATTTTGTGCATTTTGCACTTGGATGTTTTTTTTTTTTTTTCGAAAACGGACCAAAAAACAAAAAGTCCAAATCACAAAACAGTATGTGTGAATATGTGTAATAGCATTCTATAATTTAAGAGTGTACATGAATGGTCTACCCATGCCTATGGGCAAAGTATGCACCGACAAAGCATAAGGCATATATTTCTGCTAAACGGTATTCTGTAAAGGGTCATTTATGCATGTAAGTAGCCAATTGACGCATATACCTTCTTACTACCTAAAATTAGACAGCTTCTGACAGAATTACCCCGAAGTGTGCAGTTAAGTGACTTCCCAAGTCATAAGATCAGGGTAAAAGGTCATGGATTTGATATTCTCTGTGTGTGTGTATACACACACATTATATATATATATATATATATATATATATATATATATATATATATATATATATATATATATATATATACATACATATACACACACACACACATAGAGGTTTTTTTTTTTTAACATAAGAACAACTATACTGGGTCAGATCAAGGGTCCATCTAGTCCAGCATCCTGCCTCCAACAGTGGCCAATTCAGGTCACAAGCACCTGGCAGAAACCCAAATAATAGCAACATTCCATGCTACCAATCCTGGGGCAAGCAGTGGCTTCCCTGTGTCTGTCTCAATAACAGACTACAGACTTTTCCTCCAGGAACTTGTACAAACCTTTTTTTAAACCCAGATACACTAACCGCTGTTACCACATCCTCCAGCAGTGAGTTCCAGAGCTTAACCCAGGGCAGTGGAGGGCTGAGGGTTTCTTTTACAAATCCACACTAGCATTTTTAGCTCATGGTAAAAATCAGCTGGTGGTAAACGCTGAGTCGCCCATTACATTCATATGGATGTCTCAGTGTTTACTGCCAGCTGATTTTTACCGCTAGCTAAAAACATTAGCGCGGCTTTGTAAAAGGCCCCCTAAGTGATTTGCCCAGGGTCACAAGGGGTTGCAGTGAGAATCAAACCCAGTTCCCCAGGTTCTCAACCCACTAAACTAACCATCAGAGAGAGATGAACCTAGTTTCCCTCATTCTTAACCTGTTGCTCCTCCTCCTCTAAGCAGTCTTGATTCAAAGACAAGAGCAATTTTTAAAACTATCCTCCTTGGTAAGTACATTAAAAAAAAAGATAAACTATCTTGTGTTTCTGCCTTAAATGAAGGCATTGGTAAATTTTGATTATCCAGATCAAAATGTATGTTTGCTATTTTTTCATGGAAATACAAAGGAAAACCATTCACAATGTTGTGGGGTGGTTACAAGGGCTGAGACTGGCTCAGTTTAGTAAGAAAACACTCCATATTAAATGTTTCCTTGGTTGAATTAGGGGTATTTGCAATTTGATGAGATAGTATAAGGCATATTTTCAAAGCACTTAAGCACATAAAGTTCCATAGGTTACTACACAACTTTGTAAGTCTAAGGCCCTGATGCACAAAAGGCGCCATTAAAACACCATACACATTTCTATTCGCCAGTGAACTTAGCGGTTTTGAATGGGTGGGGTCAGCCCCTCCTTACAACTATGGACCTGTACAATGGTGATAATGATAATCATTATTATTCTTCTTGGTACATAACACAGATTTGTCAGGCTTTAAAAAAAGGTTTAAATAGGTTTGGACAAGTTCCTGGAGGAAAAGTCCATAGTCTACAATTGAGATAGCCATGGGGAAGCCATTGCTTGCCATGGGTTTGGCAGCATGGAATGTTACTACTCTTTGGGATTCTGCCATGTACTTGTGACCTGGCTTGGCCACTGTTGGAAGCAGGATACTGGGATAGATGAAGCATCAGTTAGACCCAGTATGGCTATTTTTATATTCACTTAGAAGTTTAGGAATTATTTGAGTATCATTACAAAATATAGCTTGAACTGTTTTTTGTAAGTCCACTGTTGTGTTGTCAAACCTGAAATTTCAAGGTTTTGTAGAAATTAGGCTAGCTTTGGTATAACACTGCCTAAGGCTCCTACAACAACAGGGATAACCCAACATGACTTGTATTATTGTACATATGGTTATCTGGCCAACAGTAGCCTCATGGACTCTATGAAGTGCTGCCAAACCACCTTTCAGCTGGGTCAGCCGACACTATCTGTACTTCTCTGAAATTGCACAGTCTCTATTTGTTATGCCTCATCTATGCAATGACCCGGTCCTGTGCGGAAGCAGTTGAGGAGGGACCATTAATGATAGAAGAGATTAAATCCTGGTTGTTGAATAGCAGGGTCATCCACAAATGCTGAATTAACAACAGAGGCAGATTACCATTCCTCTCTTCACTCAGCAGTCATATCCTTCTGGAGAAGCAATTCTCTGGCACCATGCTCAATGTATCTCTTAGCCTGAACACACTAATCCAAATCCTGGTTTTAATTCATTACAAGCATGGAGTTCTGCTTTCCCTTAGGACTGCATCTCCTTGCATGCAATATGGTAAAAGAAGGATCAAACCTGTCCAAATGAAATGGGAATCAAAGTCTCTCCTCCTGCGGTCCTGACCAGGGATCCCCAGGTCAGTGTGTATGGTCTAACTCCTTTCAAATGTCAGAGATGAGACTCCTAGATCACTGCTGTCCATTAGAAAGAGAAGCATGGGTATACCCACAGCAGCCATGTTTACAGTGGTGGCAGTGTATGCCACCACTGTAAATATGGCTGCTGTGGGTATACCCATGCTTCTCTTTCTAATGGACAGCAGTGATCTAGGAGTCTCCTCTGACATTGTGTAAAAGCTTCTGTGCAGATATTTGTTTTTTGAAGGCGGGGGTGAGGTCATTTTTTTTTAAGACTGTCACTTTTTTGTTTTAAAACTATTTTCTTTGGCTAAACTAGTTTGTATTCTTTCCAAAGACACTTCAACTATGTTTAGAGGGCCACAGGAAATGCTTTGATAGAGAATCCACACAAAGGGTGAGTGTCTTATTATTAAATGGACTAATCACTTTGGTAATAAGAAAGTATAAAATATATGTTCTGAGTGCACATTCCTGTGTTACTCCGGTGCCAGCCTGATTAAACAGTCTGTGCTAGAGACTGCCATGAAAATGGAAAGACAGGCAGGCCTCACTGGATCCACAAATGCTAGATCTTTCAAATTAAATGTTTGCTTTTTATTTAACCATGTACATTTTAAACTTAATTGAATTTAGCGGTTCAAAAAGTTCTTAGTCCAGCAGAATATCTGACCTGCCCATTTGCAAATTTCATATCATGCTTTCTGAGGAAAAGCTGGAGTTATTTATGTACCCTGAGATGGGGGAACTGGAGGAAAGCCCTAGATTGCTAATCTTCAATACTGGATAATACTATGAAAAATGTTTGATTATGTGCACATACTGCTACAGTTATTACTATTTATTTCTCCACAGAGCCTAACACTGCAAATACCTACATCACTGTATCCAAATCACAAAATGGTCAAAACCATGTAGAACAGTGAGGTACAGAGGAAAAATGAGTTTAAAAAATATTAAAATACTGGAAAAGAATACATAGTACATGAAAGCAAGTTCCAGAACAAGAGGTTGGTTCTAATCCCTAATCTGCCACAGCCTCTCTATGTGACCTTGGCCAAGGCGGTTTATTTCTCAGTGCCTTCATTTTAATCCCAGCTCTGTCACTGAATCTTTCTATCAACCCTTCCTCTGAGATGGCTACATGTATTTTTCAAGAAGTTGAAAATGTAAAGCACAATGGCATCTTTGGGGTTCTGACACATAAATCCAAATTATCTCTATTTACACAAAAAGCACAGAAAATAGCTGTTACTGAACCTAATTAAGGTTCTCGTACCTGGTAAGAATCTGGGTGGAGATCCAACAGAATGTTCGAACAGGACTGTAGATCTGTATAGAGCTCCAGTACAATGTCAGAATAGGATCTTATGAGCTAAGCTGCAGCTAATCAACACCCAGACCCTGCTTCCATCATCATGTTATCACCTTATCTTGCCATCTTTTCCTCTCCAGGCTGCTGCAGCTAGAGACTAGAATGGGCTCGGAGTTCCTGCCTTATGACCTCATTCTTATAGCAGCTGTGACATCACATGATTCTGTGTGGCTATTCTGAATGGAAGATGGGCTGTGAGGAAGCTTCATAGTAACAGAAAGGATATGTACAAAAGTGTTTGGGCTCACCAAAAGGTGTAGACAGCAGAATTACTGACATTCTTCCACCCTCACCATACCCAACAAATCTCATGAAAGGAGGTTGAGTGCCATTTCCTGTTTTGGGGTGGGATACGGTGGTATGAAATGTAAGTTATCTGCATTTCCTGATTTGTTCCGATGTAGCTATGGGACTTTCCTAGGCGCTCTAGTTTGGTGCATAAGACAGTTCATGCATTTAGACAGAGCAGTGATTGGGCAGCAGCAGGGATCTTGCTTAATGTCAGGAACATTATTGGAGTAACAAGGTCTGTACCACCTCCTACTGTTCTCCAGCCTTGGTACATAATGGTAATGAGGAGCATTTGAAAAAGAATCATTGCAATGCCTTGAACAAGATGAAAAGTATATGCTTTAAGACTTGCACAAAGCATGTTTTCTTGATGGAGTGCATGGCTGAGGTATCTGGGTGTGAGTGTTAGTGTGTGTCTGAGGGAGTTAAAGAGTGCCGGTGGAGGGCACTGAATGAGTAATTAGATGAGGAAGTTATGACTGTAGATGGAGGTTAAGTGAATTCAGGCTATGAATGAGTGGCAGGATGGAGTTGGAGGGGACATGAAGTGTTTAGGGAAGGGATACAGGTTGTGCTCCGTGTGTGGCTGGAAGTTTAAAGGAGTATATTTACTTATAAAGTTTGGGAGCTTTGGAGGTGTAAACTATTGGGGAAGTTGGGTGTGTATTGGGGGAGAGACTTTTTGCCACCATGGCCTCTCAGCAGTCTTTGCCCATGAGAAGTCTACCACTAACACTTCATACTATTTAACTGTATGTATCTGTTTCCACATGTGCAACAAATGCCTATCAATAGATTGAAAGACTAACCCTCAACGATAGTCCTAAAAATAGCTGTTTGTAACTCCAAAGAAGGTACTGACCCTCTAAATATGAGAAATACAGAGGTGCATTTTCAAAGCACTAGTAACCTGTGGAACTTTGTAAGACTAAGTGCTTTGAAAATGAGCCCCATAATTGTCCTAATGAAGATGCATGTGTTAAGAGGCTATAAACCATCGAGTCCAGTCCATTGCATCATACAACTTGATAACACACCCCATCATTGCCTTTATGCCTCTAGAGAGTCAACAGCTGTTGGTCATAGTCGTACCCAGCGTCTCAAGAGCTTAGAGTGAATGAAAGCTAAGTAATCTGTATATTCAAAATTTTGAAAAGTAAGAAAGAAAAAAAGTAAAAAAAATAATTTACAGAGGATTGTTAAATTGTCCAGGGGTGTTTGCCGATGATGAAGCAGCCCAGCCCCCTTGAGCTCTCTAGTTATATAGCCGGGGGCTTCTTGAGGCATCACCTCTTTACTCTATAAATTTAATGTTTGGTCAGATCAAATGCCAGTTGAGTCTGTACCTATCTCCTTCATTATTGTGCATGGTTGTTTCCAACATACTCACTGACAGGAAACTCCCTCAACCCCTTGTCAGGTTTTTCTTAAACAGCCTTAATATGGCTCTTGTATGATAGGTTTACTGTGGGGCAGCAGTCAGTGCACTGGCATACAGCAGTAATTACAGCAGCATAGATATCAGCAATATGAAAAGAGGATACATCAACTGTGAATATGTTGTTTCTCCTCCAACTTGATGAAGAGGAGTGGTAACTCTTGAAAGCTTGTCAAAGATAAATTATGGGGCTCATTTTCAAAGCACTTAGACTTACAAAGTTCCATAGCTTACTATCGGGCTCATTTTCGAAAGAGAAGGACGTCCATCTTTCGACATAAATTGGAAGATGGACGTCCTTCTCCCAGAGACGTCCAAATCGGTATAATCGAAACCCGATTTTGGACATCTCCATCTGCAGTCCACTGCAAGGACGTCTTAATTTCAAGGGGGCGTGTTGGATGTGCCTAACACTTGGACGTCTTTGACCCATAATCGAAAAAAGCAAGGACGTCCCTGACGAACACTTGGACGTTTTCGCCCGGATGTGCTTTTATTACAAATAAGGCACCAAAAAGGTGCCCGAAATGACTAGATGACCACTGGAGAGAATCGGGGATGACCTCCCGTTACTCCCCCAGTGGTCACTAACCCCCTTCCACCCTCAAAAAACATCTTTAACAACATGTCGTGCCAGCCTCAGGTCCATGACAGCGCATGCAGGTCCCAGCAGCAGTTTTAGTGGGTACTGCAGTGCACTTCAGGCAGGCGGACCCAAGCCCATACCCCCCCCCCCCACCAGTTACTTTTGTGGAGGAAACAGCGAGCTCTCCAAAACCCACCACAAATCCACTGTACCCATATATAGGTGCCCCCCTTCACCCGTAAGGGCTATCTATGGTAGTGGTGTACAGTTGTGGGTAGTGGGGTTTGGGGGGGCTCAGCACACAATGTAAAGGAGCTATGTTCCTGGAAGCATTTTATGAAGTCCACTGCAGTGCCCCCTAGGGTTCCAGGTTGGTGGCCTGACATGTCAGAGGGACTAGTGCACTACAAATGCTGGCTCCTCCTATGCCCAAATGGCTTGCATTTGGACTTTTTTGACATGGACGTCTTTGGTTTCGAAAATCACCGAAAGTCAGAAACGTCCTTGTCTAGGGACATCCAAATCTAGGGATTTGGACGTCTCTGACGGTATTTTCAAAATGAAAGATGGACATCCATCTTGTTTTGAAAATACTTGTTTCCCCGCCCCCGGATTTCACCATTTTGCAAGGACATCCAAATCTCAGCTTGGACATTTCTTTTGAAAATGACCCTCCACATATAACTTTGTAAGTCTAAGTGCTTTGAAAATACCTCTAAGTAACTTTGTAGGTCTAAGTGCTTTAAATATAAGCCTCTAAGTTAGTCAACTTAAAAGATATCACCCACTTTTCCCATCCTTTTGGCACTGGCAGAACCAACTTCATTTGCTTGCCACATGGGAGGCAAACGAGGCAAGGGGTTCCTGGTGGTGAGGAGTAGCCTAGTGGTTAGTGCAGTGGACTTTGATCCTGGGGAACTGCATTCAATTCCCACTGCAGCTCCTTGTGACTCTGGGCAAGTCACTTAACCCTCCATTGCCCCTGGTACAAAATAAGTACCTGAATATATGTAAACCACTTTGAATGTAGTTGCAAAAACCTCAGAAAGGCAGTATATCAAGTCCCATTTCCCCTTAAGCAAAAAGTTCACTTTCTAAAAGTGTGGGAGGCTTATTTTGATATATTGTCACTCAGAGGCTTGTGGTCTTTTACTTAATAATTTGTAATTTTTCCCCCTTTCTCCAGCACCATGGGTTGAGTACCATAGTGGGGTAGGGAAGTAGGAGTTGGGTGGACTTATTAGGGTAGTGTTGGAATCTGGGAGTCATCAGAGTCCAGACTCTCAGATTATTTTGTACTGTTTGCATTGGACTCTGGGTATTTTGGGTGGGGCAATTAGGATAATCTCTGTTACCCCCTTTTTCTGGGCATTAAGTGGAGATGTGTTTTGGGGGGGATTAGGGGGTTGGAAGGGTTTCTTTTGGCTTGGTATTGATTGTTAGGGTATATTGCTGGGGCACGTTTTATTGGCTATTGGTGCCTGTTTATATGCAGTCTTGTTCTGTCAGTTGGGGGGGGTGGTGAGGGTGTGGGGGAAGTGGGGGGGGGGAGGGATACAAAATGTTAAAAAGTTTGAAGAATGTTCAACTGGTTCTTGCTCTGTTAGCTTCTTTGACTTTTGCTTCCATAAAAGCCAAGAATAAATCTTTTGAAAAATCAACCTCCTAATGTTTAAAGATGTATTTATTACTCAGAAAGAAGTAAAGGGCTTTGATGCTTGGCAGCAGGAAGTTATGAAAGCTACAACGTGAGCCTCCTCCTTGATAAAGCGTACAGCGAAACTTGGCCATGTCGGCGGAGGTTCCTGATAACTTTATGCTGCTGCCATTAAAGATAAGTTGCAATCTTTAAGAAATTTTGAGAAAACTCTTTTTGGATGAAACTAATTAAAATATTTGAGTGAAAATAGTGGGATTCTATGAGGATTTGCACCGCGCCATTTCGTTGAAAAGAAAAAACGATAGAACATTATTGTTCGGATGGCTGCGTGATGCATAGAAATCTGATAATCCCTATAAGTATATCTATAAAACTCTGAGAAATATTTGCTGGATATATTTAAATATGAGTTTGAAATGATTTCCTGCTGAATATACAATATTGTTTGGGACATAACTGTATGATTTTGGCAGCAGGAAGTGGCACATAACATTAATAAAATGAATCAAACAAGACTTTTCTGAGCTATTTTAGGGAAAGGAGGAAACCTAGAGGTAGAACTGTGGATTGAAACATACTGAGGAACAATGAAAAAGCAAAAATGCTGAACAGATTTTCAATGTGAATCTCATCTTAATACAGATATGATAGACTCTTTTCTCAAAACATTATACCATCCTAATCTCACTAATAAACAGCTAGAATTTTTGGGAACTTCTATAACTGGAAAAGAACTTAGAATCACTATTAAATCAATGGCAGCAAATAAAACACCAGGTCCAGATGGATATGCAACAGAATTTCAATTTATGTTTATACCTCTTCTGCTAGATTATTATAATCCTATGTATCATGATCCAATCAATCACGTTTTGCTACTGCTGTTATAACCCTTATTCTGAAACCTGGATGAGACCATACATTACCTCAAAACTATAGACCTATCTCCCTTTTTAATTTGGATTATAAAGTTCTCATTAAAACACTGGCACTCAGACTTAATAAAGTCTTGAATTCAATTATACATCCTAATCAAATATAGGATTCATGAAAAAAAGATTCATAGGTGGTAATCTTAGATTATTCCACTCTCTTAACTATGTAGCCTCTTCAGATAAAAACTTATATGTGGCTCTCTCCCTGGACTAAAAAAAAAAAAAAAAGCATTTTATCACACTAAGAGGCATATTTTCAAAGCACTTTGGGAGGCTAAGTTCCATAGGTTTCTATGGAACTTTGGGAGGCTAAGTGCTTTGAAAATGAGCCTCTAAATGGGCTTATCTTTCTAAAATTGTAGAATGGGGCCTAAATTTATCTAGTTGGCTTAAAATACTATGGTGCTCATTTTCAAAGTCCATAGGTTTCTATGTAACTTTATAAGTCTAAGTGCTTTGAAAATATGCCTCATAAAATAATCCATCTTCTCGGATACTAATAAGCAATAACTAAGGGGCCCTTTTACTAAGCTGGGTAAGTGTCTACGTGCACCCAATGCATGCCAAAATGGAGTTACTGCCCAGTTACCACGTGGCTGTTACAGTAATTTCATTTTTGGTGCGCCCAATACATGCAGCTGAAAAATAATTTTTTAATTTTCAGATGCGCATATCGGACGTGCGCCAAGTGGCATTTGACACGTGTAGGTCATTACCGCCCGGTTACCACGTGAGACTTTACCATTAGGTCAATGGCTGGTGACAAGGTCACAGACCCAAAATAGACGCGTGGCAATTTTGATTTTGCCGCACATCCATTTTTGACAAAAATTTTTAAAAGGGCCTTTTTTACAGGTGCGCTGAAAAATGGATCGGTGCGCACCCAAAACCCGTGCCTACACTACCACAAGCCATTTTTCAGCGCACCTTGGTAAAAGGACCCCTAAATCTATTCAATTACACAGAAGCACGAGACAAGGTTGTCCACTATTCTCCTCTTCTTTTCAACCCAGCCCTTGAACCTTTATTAACAGCAATACGTCAAAATTCAAATATTTTTGGCATTGGTACATCAAATACCCAATTAAAGTTGCAGCATATGCTGATGATTTACCTTTATTTTTAGGTGAACCACAGGTATCAATTCCATAGGTAATGAATACTGCTAAAAGATTTTCTTCCTTTTCAGGATATAAATTCAAATGGGAAAAATCAGAAACAATGCCCCTCAATTCATATGTAACCCAATCTAATATTGGACAACATAATGGTCTCTATTACAATTAAAATCTTTAGGTATATTGTTTAATAACGATCCAGAGCAGACTATCTTAACACTAAAAAAATTCTTACTATAATAGATAAAGTCATAACTAAAGTGGTCTGGTCCCCTTTCTTTCTTGGTGGGGCAGATTAGATACTATTAAAATGGTACTGACTCCTCAAATCAATTATGTTTTGATGATGCTACCAGGTCTTTGTTCTAAAGATTTTTTTAAGACAATGGGGCTCACATTCAAAGCATTTAGACTTATAAAGTTCCACTGGTTATTCTGTAACTTTGTAAGTCTGAGTGCGTTGAAAATATGCCTCTAAAGATACTAAATTAGTAAACTTCTTGTAGAAAAATAAGGTACCCAGGATTGTTCAAGCCTTAAAAGAAAAGGGTTATGTTAACTTTCCTGACTTTTATACATACCACCGAGCCTCACTGCCACGTTATGGACTGTTGGTTCTCTGATGCTAATGTTGATTATGATGTGATTTGATTACAACTGGAATGAGACATGCTGTTCCCTATCCCTATTCAACTTATTAATTCTTGTATTATTCCATCACATATTACCGATTTTAAATTATATTTAGATACTCATTCTACCTTGTTGTCTATTGACAATTATATGGATATAATAGTCATCTCATTTGTCACTATGGTACAACCCTAAATTTTTCATTGACCATGCTACCATTTACTGGTTTCTTTGGAACTCTTTAGGAATCTACTCACTGGATCATCTTATACACAAACAACAATTTTATAACTTTAATGAACTGTCTCTAAAATACAAATTGCCTTCTTTGCAATACTTCAATGGCTGCGACTTACCCTGATGGTCAAAAGAAGCTCAACAGAAATAAATACATTATGTGACACATCTTCTATACATGTCCTTAGTACAAAGCTGATGACTGAAATTCTCTCATCTATCTACAAACTGATAGATCATTCTATATTAAATTTAGACAATAGACTGATTTCCCAATGGACTACAGAACTGAATATAACAACATATTTAATACCACAAGAACACTTTTGGACCAGAATTTCCAGGCCAATACAATCAGCCAGCTCTCTCCAATCTATGTACTTTTGAACTCATAGAGCTTTATGTGTTCCAGAACAGAAATATGAAGCAAAATTACACGCTAATAATCTTTCCTGCATTGTAAATCTTCAGTTGAGACATTCGTAGAACATATGTTATAAAGTTCGATCATACATGGCTTTTGGTGCTCTATTTGGAAAACTATACAAAATATTCTGAATATAGAAGCACCAATCTCATTTTCTGTAATAATTTTTCAATCACTGTATCCTGATTTTAACTTAGAAGATGATTACTATACTTTACTGAACTTACTTCTTTCAATTGCTCTTCAAATGATTTTAGGATCATGGAAAAATGAAACCACTTTAAATAAAACATTTTGGTGGTATACTGTATACCTTGTATATAAGTATGAACTTAAAAGTATCAGAAAAGAAACAACAGGGTCCATAAGATAACATCTACATGGAAATATTTGGAACAATATTTAGAAATCAGAGTATGAATATTCTATCATTGGGTTTTTGATATCATTTTATCCCCCCCCCCCCCCCCCCCCAAAAAAAAAAAAAAAAAAAGTTTTGGTTTACTTTTTATTTTTCTAGTCATGTCATTATTCATGCTCATTGTTGACCACATATATCATTATTGAATTGACACGGTTAATTGTTATTTCCAGGTGGTAATTATTGTTATTGTGCTGATTGTATTGGCTAATTCAGCCACTGTTTTCTTTATTTGAAAATTCAATAAAAATTGTTTGAACTAGAAAAATGCTAAAATAGATACTTCTGTTTGCTATTCACTGAAGACAACCTTGACCAACAAGAATACATAGGATACCACACTGTTTACACAGGAGCTTCATTCCTATCATGACGTGAAAAACTAACCCACTTGGAGAAACTGCTCCAGTAAATTTGAGACTGAGGGGTCCTTTTACTAAGGTGTGCCGAAAAATGGCTTATGCTGGTGTAGACTTGTGTATTGGATGCGTGCAGGTCCATTTTTCAGCATGTCTGCAAAACAGGCCATTTTTTTTGGTCTGAAAATGGACATGTGGCAAATTGAAAATTGGTGCACATCCATTTTGGGCCTGAGACCTTACCGCCACTCATTGCCTTAGGGGCCCTTTAACTAAGCTGCATAGGTGCATACCTACACACATCAATTTTGAACTACCGCCCAGCTACCGCATGGCCCAGGTGGTAATTTCATTTTTGACGTGCATCCACTATGCACGCTGGAAACCTTTCCAGTGCACGGCGCTGGCCAGGCAGTAATCAGCATTGTATGCGCACTGATAATTACTGCCTGGTTAATGCATGAAACCTTAATGCTAAGTCAATGGGTAGCAGTAAGGTCTCAGGCCCAAAATGGACGTGCACCAATTTTCATTTTGCTGTACGTCCATTTTTGGCCAAAAAAAGGCCTTTTTTGCAGGCGCACTAAAAAGTGGACCTGCGCATTCCAATACATGCATCTACACCAGGGCAGGCCATTTTCTGCGCATCTTAGTAAAAGGACCCCTTAACAGTAAGGTCTCACGTGTTAACCTGGCCGTAATCATCAGCACATGTACACTGCTGATTACCACCTGGTTAGTGCCACGGCCAGGAAACCTTTCTGGTGTGCATAGCGGATACATGTAAAAAATGAAACTACCGCCCTGGCCACATGGTAGCCAGGCAGTAGTTCATAACTGACGTGCGTAAGACACGCACACGTGCCTACGCGGCTTAGTAAAAGGGCCCCCGAGATCACACTCTGCATTCCCTGGGTTGGTGTAAGGTTCATTACCACCATAGGCTGCACAAAACATATCCATTTGAAGGCACTGCTCCCAGGAGACATGTACAATGTACTAATGTAGACAAAGCCATGGGGCTGGATGAGATGTATCCCAGTATATTAAGGGCGCTCAGTGATGTTCTGTCAGGTCCACTGAAGGGGGTGGAAACAGGAATGGCTCTATGTAATTGGACAAGGATGGTCCTGGTCCCAATTTACAAAAATGGTAATAGACAGGAGTTTGGAAACTATACATTGATTAACCTTACCTAGGCAGTGAGGATATTAATGGGGACTCTAATGACGAAAAGGATAATAAATTATCTAAATTCCAGTGAGCTACAAGACCTGAGGCAGCACAATTTTACCAGAGGAAAATTGTGTCAAAAAAATCCAGTTGATTTGATTGGTAACTACAGAATTAATCAAGGGCATGTGTACTGTATGTGGTTTACTTGAATTTTAACAAAACGTTTGACACTGTCCCACATAGAAAGTTCACAAGTAAACCAAGCAGTGTGGATTTCAAGGTAGTGGAATGGTTTGGAAATTGGTTAAGTGATAGCCTTAAAAGAATAGCGATGCCCGGAATTCACTCTGAGAAAAAGGTGAATAATGGCATGCCTCACTGATTGGTTCTGGAACTGGTTATGTTCAATATCTTTGTAAGAGAGACTGCAGAGGGGGGTAGAAGGAAAATGTGTCTTTTTATAGATGACTCCTTGAGGAAAAAGAGAGAATGAAAGATGATCTAGAGGAGTGGTGGAATTAGAGGCCGACCAAGATGCACAAAACTTTGACCCTTTAACGAGGAAATTTTAAACCGTAGCATGCATTAAAGGACATTTTTCGACAAGGCTAGCAGCTAACGAAAACGGAATGCAAACGAGAAACTACCATTGAAATGTGGCCAATTCAGAATGCACTAACCATACCGACAACTGCAACGAACCATTTACCGTCAGAAATTTAACGTCAGCTCAGACCTGTCGTTAAGGCCTGAGCTGTCATCTCCCTGCTACCCCCTGCACCATGAAAAACCAAATTGCTGGCATGTTTAAAAAGAAAAGTGGCTCCCCGCTTCCCTGTGCCTAAAATAAAAAACGAATCTAAAATTAAAAAAGGATTGGGAGGGGGCAAAGGCGCTCATTAGCAGTGTCCTGTATGGACGGCCTTGCCTTGCCCCCCCCCCCCCCAAGGTCCCCGCTGCTCCATTTGTGAAATAAAAGCTGTTAAAAATCAAACGTTTGCAGTTGCTGGGCCCCCCCCCCTTCCTGTCCCTCTCTTCTTCTGTCGGCAATGCTCCGCCTCCCGCCATCCTCCACCTCCGTGCCCCGCCCCCACGAGTTCGTCGTCGCCGCCGCTCCCCCCTCCGCCATAATGGCTGATGCAGCGCCACTCACCTGTGTGTGAAGGCGCTGCACGGGATGGATCAGCTGTTCCTTGATCGTTTCTGTCTCCTCCGACGTCTCTCTCCTTCTTCCTGTGCCCGCCCTCCTCTGACGTCAGTTGTGGAGACATGCAGGGGAAAGCGGGGAGCCACGTGTTTATGTTGTTTTCTTTTTTTTTTTTACGTTTCTGGCATGTGCAGAGCAGCCAGCATAACGCTTGGCTGCTCTGCGCATGCTTTAGGAGCCGATTACCGACGGGGGTTGATGCATGGTTCTTTACAATACCGCACCGAACTTGTGCGACTTGTTCTTTTGGAGCATTGTTTGTTATTTTAAATTCGGTAATGGCTTTTACGATTTTGCTTTTTTTACGTTTGGTTGATGCATCTGGGCCCAAATTCTGGCTTTAGATTGGGCACCAAAACCAGCCCAAAATGCAGGTTTGGTTTTCAGTCAAAAATGCCAGTATTGAAAAGAAAAAGGTGAGAAAGAGGATGAAATTTGAGTAGACAGGAGAAAAGAAAAAAAAAGAGGAATGAGCTAAAAGCAAAAGATCAGTATGCTAGAGAGACATGTGCAGTGAGGGAATGGAACAAGATAAATAGACAGCAGCGACTGGAAAGAGAATTAGCAGAAGACAGATGAGCAAGAATAAGAGAAACTAGGACTAATATAATAGAAAAACAAAACTTGACAATGCCAGCTTTGGGATATATGCATTGCAGCTGTCTGATGTGTTCCGTACAAAACGAAATACATTTCTATTTTTATTTCTCAAGTATTCCAGTATATACCGAGTTTAACTTCTTGGAGTTCCCAGTTCCATTTTTGCCTTCACATTAATTTGCAATCCCTTGTTCTGTTATTTGGTGAAGGTCTGTCTGTTTTGTATGTGAAGAAGTAATTTAAAATTTGTTTTGTGTGTGGTAGTAATGGTGGGTAAGGAGATCAGTGGAGGGGGCACGAAGGAAAAGGAAGAAGGGATCAGGTGTGTGTGTATGGAGGGGGGGGGGGGGGTGGTGGAAGATTCTCCTATTTTCTGCCACAGTACCCAGCATGTCTAACACCTCCTTGCAGAAAACTCATTGCAGAAGCTGTGTGGTCAATGGCTCTACTGTACAGGTTTCTGCATCAACTTCTTGGTCTCAGTTTCCATAGTCCTGAAAGTAGAGAATGACATGAGGACGAAGTCTGTCCCTACCACGGCCCCGCAACCAGTGGCATAGCTAAGACTTTTCAACAGGGGGTGTGTCTCCCGCACCCCGGAACCTTAAAATCACCTCCGCTTCAGTCTTCACCCAGGCAGTGACAAGTGACACTCATAGGCTGCCTGCAGCCTGCACCAGGACTTTCTCTCTGAACCTTCTCACCCCTTCTGATGAACTTTACATAACCTTACTCTCTATGTTTCCTAATTTCTCTGTACATATTTATTTCATTTAGCAACATCACTTTGTATTTGTTTTCTTAACTGAGGAGGCTTTGCCTCACGGTGCTATGTAAGCCACATTGAGCCTGCAAATAGGTGGGAAAATGTGGGGTACAAATGTAACAAATAAATAAAATAAACTCCCTGTTTTGTAAAAGGGGGGACGGTTCAGAGAGAGAAAATCCCGGTGCAGGCCGCAGGCAGCCGAAGGGCCACTGCCCGGGCACAGAATGGAGTGGAGATGATTTTAAGGCACGGACAGGTCTGACGGGGGGGGGGGGGGGGGGGGGGGGGGGTTGCATATGCAACACACACACCTTGAATAAATATGCCATTTGTACCAAAAGAAAAACAAGCGATTGTCTTTTATCAAAATGATGAAACTAATGCTGTGGAGTTTACATTTGCAGAAACAAACGTTGCCCCAGTGTCATTCTCTACCTCTAAGTCTTCAGACAGGAATCTCAACATGGTATCTTCTTCTTTCTCACTGCTTTCTCCTTCTCTAACCCAGACACCTTTAAAGGCTTCATATGGGCATACTCCACTCGACTACAACACCTCCTGAAATTCAGTACTCCAACAGCCAGATGCACTAACTCCACGGAAAGAGCCCTTCCCTTACCGATCCTTAGCGAATCGGTAAAAGACGGGCATGCATGAAGGAAATCGCATGCAAATGAGCTGCTCGCTGTTAGCTCATTTGCACACGATTTCCTTTCTAAGGAGGGGAAGCCAGTCGGCCAGCTGAGCATGCGCAGAGCAGCCAAGCGTTATGCTGGCTGCTCTGCGCATGCCAAAGACAGCTTCATACACGTCCTTCACTCAAAAAAAAGAGGACGTCCCAGACGAGCACTTGGACGTTTTTTTCTTCAGATTTTATGATGGGTGTCCTTCTCTTGGACGTGTTTTTCTTATGTGCCCAAAATGACCACACCGGAGAGAGGAATCGGGGATCGGGACGTGCGAGGACGTCTAAATGAAAACTATTTGGACGTCCCTTTTGATTATGCCCCTCCAGGTCTCTCTCAGCCAATCACGTTTAGCTGTCACTGGTACAGGAGCCGAGAGAAGGAAAAATTCTAGACCTAGTCCTTAGTGGAGCGCATGATCTGGTGCGGGAAGTAATGGTGCTGGGGCCACTTGATAACAGTGATCATAATATGATCGGATTTAATATTAGCTTTGAAGTAAGTATACATAGGAAATCAAATACATTAGCATTTAACTTTAAAAAAGGAGACTATGATAAAATGAGAAGAACGGTGAAAAAAAAACTTACAGGAGCGACTGCGAGGGTCAAAAATTTACATCAGGCATATTAAAAAAGGAGAATGGAAGACCAAAAGACAGCCGGCGTGGTTAAAAAGTGAGGCGAAAGAAGTTACTAGAGCTAAAAGAAAATCCTTCAGAAAATGGAAGAAGGAACCGACTGAAAATAATAAGAAACAGCATTAGGAATGTCAAGTCAAATGCAAAGTGCTGATAAGGAAGGCTAAGAGGGACTTTGAAAAAAAGAT
This sequence comes from Microcaecilia unicolor, assembly GCF_901765095.1. Classification (NCBI taxonomy): domain Eukaryota; kingdom Metazoa; phylum Chordata; class Amphibia; order Gymnophiona; family Siphonopidae; genus Microcaecilia; species Microcaecilia unicolor. The sequence goes on along the minus strand of NW_021963767.1, from coordinate 15,775 downwards.
TGCGTTGGAGGCAAATCACATAGTAAATTTTTTTTAAAGTATATTAAAAGCAGGAAGCCGGCAAAAGAATCGGTTGGACCGCTAGATGACCGAGGAGTAAAAAGGGCGATCAGGGAAGACAAAGCCGTAGCGGAGAGATTAAATGAATTCTTTGCTTAGGTCTTCAACGAGGAAGATTTGGGTGGGATACCGATGCTGGAAATAGTATTCGAAGCTGACGAGTCGGAGAAACTTAATGAATTCTCTGTAAACCTGGAGGATGTAATGGGGCAGTTCTACAAACTGAAGAGTAGCAAATCTCCTGGACCGGATGGTATTCATCCCAGAGTACTGATAGAACTGAAAAATGAGCTTGCAGAGCTATTGATAGAAATATGTAATTTATCCTTAAAATCAAGCGTGGTACCGGAAGATTGGAGGGTGGCCAATGTAACGCTGATTTTTTAAAAAGGTTCCAGAGGAGATCTGGGAAATTATGGACCGGTAAGTCTGATGTCGGTGCCGAGCAAAATGGTAGAGACTATTATAAAGAACAAAATTACAGAGCATATTCAAAAGCATGGATTAATGAGACAAAGTCAACATGGATTTAGTGAAGGGAAATCTTGTCTCACCAATCTGCTACATTTCTTTGAAGGGGTGAACAAGCATGGATAAAGGTGAGCCGGTTGATATTGTGTATCTGGATTTTCAGAAGGCGTTTGACAAAGCACCTCATGAAAGACTCCAGAGGAAATTGGAGAGTCATGGGATAGGAGGTAGTGTTCTATTGTGGATTAAAAACTGGTTAAAAGATAGAAAACAGAGAGTAGGGTTAAATGGTCAGTATTCTCAATGGAGAAGGGTAGTTAGTGGGGTTCCACAGGGGTGTGTGCTGGGACCGCTGCTTTTTAACATATTTATAAATGACCTAGAGAGGGGAGTAACTAGTGAGGTAATTAAATTTGCTGATGACACAAAGTTATTCAAAGTCGTTAAATCGCGGGAGGATTGTGAAAAATTTCAAGAGGACCTTACGAGACTGGGAGACTGGGGTCTAAATGGCAGATGACGTTTAATGTGAGCAAGTGCAAAGTGATGCATGCAGTGGCGTAGCTACGTGGGGCCTGAGGGGGCTGGGGCCCCCGCAGATTCACCCCAGGACCCCCCTCCCGGCGAACCCGCCCCCGCCGCCGCCTACCTTTACTTTTGCTGGCGGGGGATCTCACTCCCCGCCAGCCGACGTCTTCTCAGTCCTTCCTGCACTTCAATTTGTTTGCTGACGTCAGCAAACAAATTGAAGAGCGAGAGCGGGAAGCGCCTAAGAAGAAGACGTCGGCTGGCGGGGAGTGGGATCCCCCGCCAGCAAAAGTAAAGGTAGGCTGCAGCGGCGGCGGGTTCGCGGCGGGAGGGGGGGCGGCAATGTCGGCGGTGGGGGGGGGGGCGGCGCCGGGGGGAGGGCTAAAATGTGCCCCCTCCCCCCGGGCTCAGACCCCTCTCCCACGGAAGGCTGGCTACGCCCCTGGATGCATGTGGGAAAGAGGAACCCGAATTATAGCTACGTCATGCAAGGTTCCACATTAGGAGTCATGGACCAAGAAAGGGATCTAGGTGTCGTCGTTGATGATACGTTGAAACCTTCTGCTCAGCGTGCTGCTGCGGCTAAGAAAGCAAATAGAATATTAGGTATTATTAGGAAAGGAATGGAAAACAAAAATGAGGATGTTATAATGCCTTTGTATCGCTCCATGGTGCGACCGCACCTCGAATATTGTATTTAATTCTGGTTGCCGCATCTCAAAAAAGATATAGTGGAATTAGAAAAGGTACAGAGAAGGGCGACGAAAATGATAAAGGGGATGGGACGCCTTCCCTATGAGGAAAGGCTAAAGTGGCTAGGGCTCTTCAGCTTGGAGAAAAGGTGGCTGAGGGGGGGAGATATGATAGAGGTCTATAAAATAATGAGTGGAGTTGAATGGGTAGATGTGAAGCGTCTGTTTACGCTTTCCAAAAATACTAGGACTAGGGGGCATGCGATGAAGCTACAACGTAGTAAATTTAAAATGAATCGGAGAAATATTTTCTTCACTCAACGTGTAATTAAACTCTGGAATTCGTTGTCAGAGAATGTGGTAAAGGCGGTTAGCTTACCGGAGTTTAAAAAAGGTTTGGATGGCTTCCTACAGGAAAAGTCCATAGACTGTTATTGAATGAACTTGGGGAAAATCCACTGTTTCTGGGATAAGCAGTATAAAATGTTTTGTACTTTTTTGGGATCTTGCCAGGTATATTGTGACCTGGATTGGCCACTGTTGGAAACAGGATGCTGGGCTTGATGGACCTTTGGTCTTTCCCAGTATGGCAATACTTATGTACTTATCCATACCAAAGAACAAAAAAAAAAAAAAAAAAAAAACCAAGACAACAAAATTCCAAAGATGTACAGCCTTTTAACATTTACAGCTTTGCACATGTGGTTCCAACGGCGCCTGACCACTGAAGCCTAGAGGTTTTTTTTTTTCTATTACAGTGCACTATTACGATACGCAAGTTGCAACATTCTTCTAACAAGCTACTATACTAGCACTATTATTCCACTCTCATCTACATAAACCTGCCCCTAAATTCCCTTTAAAGAACGCCGTGCCTCTAAGCTCCGCCTCCGTCTGTCAGTGACTTCAGGAAGCAGCCAATCCCGAAGGGAAAGCCTACAGACGCCAGCGGTCCTCAACTCTCTCTTGGCAACGTAGCTTCCACCTCCAATGCGCTCCTGCTTTCTCGCTGTTTCTCTGATTGGCTGCCGGTCTCGATTTTTGAAAAATTCGACACGCTCCGCCCCTTAGCAACCGCATTCTGCCGAGCGCCGCGATTGGCTGTTGGCTATCCAATCGGTGCTGGGCCTCCTGGCCTTCCTGCAGTTTTCAAACTAGGAGACGGAGGGGAGCGAGAAAGAAAGTGTGAAGTTGTGAATTCTCGGTGCTGGATTGTCACCCTTTTCGTGGGAATCGGGCCGGGGGGTCGCTGGATATAACGTCCTAATACGTTGTACTACCAGGTTGGTGTGTGGGGTGAGAGAATCGGCGATCTCTTCAGTGTGTGGGGCTACTGGTACTGGGTGATGTTATCTCTGATTTAAAGTTCTGAGCTTTTGTGTCTTGCAAAGTGTTGGCTGACTTGGCTCCTCTTCCCCAGATTAGAGCCCTTCTCGTAGCCAGGTGCAGCCTCTTTTTTTTTTTTTTTTGCTTACATTGGGATTTAGTGCTATTGGCTTTCTTTTTGCTTACCTTGGGACCTGCTGCTATGTCTTCTTCCATCGTGCTGCTTCTATCCGGATAGGTGAGCTTGGGGCTGTTAGTTCTCCTCTTGTTCCTCGAACATTTCCCGATCTGTCATTCTCTGCATCGTTCTGGGAAACTGAATGCTAAATTACGTGACTCTCTTGCAGAGAGAGATGGATTAGATTAGGTATCTTGGCCTTTCCCTTTTCTTGAAGCAGATTTCTCCTGCCTTGGGGGTGAACAGTGGTCGGCGAACAGTAGTATGTTCTTGAAAAAGTACTGGTTGCCTGTAATAGTGTTACAGCCACGTTGCCCCCCCCCCCCCCTTCCTCCCCACCCCGATACGTCTGAATAAACGAGAAGATCTGTAAGCGTGTTAAATAGTTTGGGTCCCCTGCTGATCGATGAGGTTTATCCTTTTGTTCTTGGATGAGAATTTACTGCACTTACAGGTTGACAGGTTGAATAATGCAGTTTTGCCCAGTGAGAACACGTGGACCAATGGTCCAACTAGGCTAGTACCTGGCAGAAACCCAAATAGTAGCAATATTCCATGTTGCCTTTAAGCCTAAAGCTACGAAAACTTAGATTGTGGGTTCACTAGGGACAGATAAAGGTACCTGTATATAATATATAAACCACTTTATCATAGAAAAGTGTATCAAATGCATTACTCCTTATTTTGTTATCTTCAAAGGAAGATCTTCCCTCAATGAATTGTCATGCTTTTGCAGAGGGGAAATATTTTTTATTTATTACATTTGTACCCCACATTTCCCCCACCTATTTGCAGGCTCATTGTGGCTTACATGGTGCCAGAGAGGTGATAGTAGACTCCGGAATAAACAAATACAAGGTTATGTTATGATAAGAAGGTTCATGTGGTGGAACTGCATGGTAGGACCACATAACGGTAAGACAAGAGCGGAAGAGATTGTTTGAAAACCAATTCGAACTATAGTGTTGTAGCGTCGTGGGGTTCAGGCATTTATGTTGGGTCGAAAGGATAAGCCTTTTTGAACAGGTAGGTTTTTTGTTTTTTTCTAACGTGTAGGTGTTTGTACGTGGTTGCAAAGGTAATGGTATTGAGAGAATCTCTGGAAGATTTTGGTAACTATATTAAACCACAGGGGGAGGTACTGGTTGCCATATTTGCAATACAAAATTACCATTTATATCCCACTGTGCTGTAGACCTAATTATACCCATTCTATGTGGCCAATTAGAAGGGGTTTGACTTGTTAAAGCTAAGCTTTTAAGTTTAATGTATGCTCTAGTTTTATATTTTAAATGCCAGCAGCAGGCTTAATCTCCATGGGTAATGGTTTTCCAGTCATATATAGACAAGCCAAAACTCATTAACTTTACTCCTCAGTCACACACAGGTGATTTTGCAGACTGTTAACCCCATCATAGTACACCTGTTCATACCCATTTCAACCAATCAGGATGACTTTTATTCTCTGTAATAATTGTGGTGCTTTAGTTTCAAGGCCAATCATCTGGAGACTTAAGGCTTGTCCTATCTGTCTTCAGCTTGCAAGTTTAAAATAGGAGCTAAATGAAGTAAAGCAGGAATTGAATGCACTTAAAGCAGCTTCTAGGACTGCACAGAATCATACCAACTTCTCACCACTGCCTCAAAGGATAAAACCACTTAAGAATAGATGGTTCACGGTAGGCTCAGGCAGACTACGTCATGTGGCACAGAAGCATCCGCCCTCACAAGTGTTGCCCCTACAGAATTCTTTTGCTCCATTACAGCACTGTGATGTTCCTGAAAATAGAACTGAGGCAGAAGAAGAAGCAATGAAAGACACCCCCAAATCACTAATGTTGAAACTCATACCAGGAAACTGTTGCTACTAGGGGATTCCATTATCAGAGGCATTAACTTTGAAACACAGTTCAAGGGGCCATGCAAAGTGAAATGCCTTCCAGGCTCTTCAGCTACCAGGAGTACAAAGCAAATAATCTCTATAATCAGAGAAGAAACTTAAGGAGTCAAACACTGATGTTGTTATCCACCTGGGAACAAATGACTTGCCCAGTAATACCCCACTTGCCACACAGAGAGCTTTTCAGGAGCTGGGAGAGGGGTTAAAACCTTTGATACAAACAATAGCTTTCTCTGAAGTACTACCTACCTTTGGAAAGGGAGAGAAAAGATTGCAAAGTACTGAGAATTTCAATAGCTGCCTCAAAGCCTGGTGTCACCAAGGATTTAAGTACATAGGAGGATGGGACAATACATGGAAAAACAAAAGACTATACTGTAACGATGGGCTGCATCTCACTGTGGCAGGAAAAAAAATCCTTGGGGAGGAATTCAGACTATATTTCTAGGCATTTAAACTAGAAGGTGGGGGTGGCATATGGAGGCAGTTCACTTCAAGTGGTCACCCCCAGCTAAAGGCAAGATGCGTCAGTAGAAAAGAAAGCAATGAAAACAACAATCTTAGCAAATCACTTCTTACCAACAGAGCAAGAAGTGAGACTAAACAAGAAGCTAAACAGAAGATAAAAATTCCACTGAAATGTAGATGGAAAGCAATGACCACAAATGCTCACAGTCTAAGCAATAAAGTTCATGACCTTCAAGCCCTGATGTTGTAGGCAGATTTAGACGTTGTTGTAATCACGGAGACATGGCTCAATGGTTCCCATGAATGGGATGCAAACATACCAGGCTATAATCTATTTAGAAAGGATAGAGATGGTCGTAAAGGTGGAGTAGTAGCTCTGTATGTGAGAAATGATATCGCAGCGACTGAAATGACAGGGACCTGGGGAAAGGAAGAAGCGAAATGGATCACCTTAAAAAGAGATGATAGAACCTCTGTCTATGTAGGTGTTGTCTGCAGACCCCCGACACAATTGGAGGAACTAGGTAAAGATCTGATCACGGATATTCAAAAGTTGGGAAAGAAGAGAGAGGTGCTGTTGCTGGGAGATTTCAATCTGCCGGATGTAGATTGGAAGGTTCCATCTGCGGAATTGGTAAGAAGTAGAGAGATCATGGATGCTTTTCAAAGTGCTTTGCTCAGACAAATGGTGACGGAACCACAAGGGAGGGAGCGACGCTGGATCTGGTGCTCACAAATGTGGATAGTGTGTCAAATGTCCGAGTGGGTGCCCACCTGGGCAGCAGTGACCATCAAACAGTCTGGTTTGATATAACAGCTAAAGTGGAGAGATGCCACTCAAAACTCTGGATTTCAAGCGTGCTGACTTTAGTAAAATGGGGGAATACCTGAGGAAGGAGCTGATGGCCTTGGAGGACGTACGAGAAGTGGAAGGACAGTGGTCCAGGCTGAAAGAAGCTATAAATATGGCCACAAACCTTTATGTAAGGAGAGTAAATAAAAGCAAGAGAAAAAGGAAGCCGATATGGTTCTCCAAGCAAGCGGCCAAGAAAATAAAGGCTAAAGAGTTGGCATTCCTGAAATACAGAAAAACTCAAGAAGAGGAACATGGAGAAGAATACCGGATGAAACTGAAAGAAGCCAAGAGAGAGAGATGTCTGGCGAAAGCACAAGCGGCTAGAAATATAAGGAGGGGTGACAACAATTTCTTCAGGTATATTAGTGAAAGGAGGAAGACTAAAAAGGGAATTGTGAGACTGAAAGATGCTGCGAACCGCTATGTAGATAATGATGAAGAAAAAGCAAATTTGCTAAATAGATACTTTTGTTCTGTCTTCACAGAAGAAAATTTTGGAGAAGGACTGTGATTGACTGGCAGTACATATGAAAATGGAGTGGATATAGCACCGTTCACGGAAGAGAGTGTGTATGAACAACTTGAAAATCTAAAGGTGGACAAAGCCTTGGGACCGGACGGGATCCACACCAGGATATTGAGGGAGCTCAGAGAGGTTCTGGCGGGTCCTCTTAAAGATTTGTTTAATAAATCCTTGGAGACGGGAGCGGTTCCATGGGATTGGAGAACAGCGGATGTGGTCCCTCTTCACAAAAGTGGTGATAGGGAAGAAGCTGGAAACTACAGGCCGGTAAGCGTCACTTCGGTTATTGTAAAATTAATGAAAGCGATGCTGAAGGAAAGGATAGTGAATTTCCTGGAAGCCAATAAGTTACAAAATCCGAGACAACATGGTTTTACCAAAGGTAAATCGTGCCAAACGAATCTCATTGAATTCTTTGACTGGGTGACCGGAGAATTGAATCATGGATGTGCTATAGATATAATCTACTTAGATTTCAGCAAAACTTTTGACACGGTTCCCCACAGGAGGCTCTTGAATAAACTTGACAGGCTGAAGATAGGACCCAACGTGGTGAACTGGATTAGGAACTGGTTGACGGACAGACGCCAGAGGGTGGTGGTTAATGGAATTTGCTCGGATGAGGGAAAGGTGAGTAGTGGAGTGCCTCAGGGATCAGTGCTGGGGCCGATTCTGTTCAATATATTTGTGAGTGACATTGCCGAAGGGTTAGAAGGTAAAGTTTGCCTTTTTGCGGATGATACTAAGATTTGTAACAGAGTGGACACCCCGGAGGGAGTGGAAAACATGAAAAAGGATCTGCAGAAGCTAGAAGAATGGTCTAAGGTTTGGCAATTTAAAATTCAATGCGAAGAAATGCAAAGTGATGCACTTAGGGAGTAGAAATCCACGGGAGACGTATGTGTTAGGCGGTGAGAGTCTGATATGTACAGACGGGGAGAGGGATCTTGGGGTGATAGATCCTCAGATACTGAAGGCGACGAAACAGTGTGACAAGGTGGTGGCCGTAGCCAGAATGTTGCTAGGCTGTATAGACAGAGGTGTGACCAGCAGAAGAAAGGAGGTGTTGATGCCCCTGTATAAGTCATTGATGAGGCCCCACCTGGAGTATTATGTTCAGTTTTGGAGGCCGTATCTTGCTAAGGATGTAAAAAAAAAAATTGAAGCGGTTCAAAGAAAAGCTACAGAAATGGTATGGGATTTGCATTACAAAACGTATGAGGAGAGACTTGCTGACCTGAACATGTATGCCCTGGAGGAAAGGAGAAACAGGTGATATGATACAGACGTTCAAATATTTGAATGGTATTAATCTGCAAACAAACCTGTTCCGGAGATGGGAAAGCGGTAAAAATGTCAGGAAGTATTTTTTCACAGAGAGAGTGGTGGAGAGGAAAACGGTAACGGAATTCAAAAATGCGTGGGATAACATGAATGAATCCTCAGAAGCTTAGCGGAGATTGGGTGGCAGCACCGGTGGTTGGGAGGCGGGGGCAAGTACTGGGAAGACGTCTACAGTCTATGCCCCGAAAATGGCAAGGATAAATCAAGTCACAAAAAAGAGGGAATACAGCATACAAAAGCAAACAAACAAACAAACAAACAACGGAAACACTGGGCCTTCAGGATTGAGAAAAATGTAGTCCTTCATTATAAATAAAGGACTACATTTTTCTCAATCCTGAAGGCCCAGTGTTTGCTTTGTTTGTTTGTAAGGATAAATCAAGGTCAGGTATACATATAAAGTAGGTATATGAGTTTATCTTGTTGGGCCGACTGGATGGATCGTACAGATCTTTATCTGCTGTCATCTACTATGTTACTATCCTGCTTATTTTCGAAGGAGAAGGGCGATTTTGGGCTTCCTTAACTGCTTTCCGTCGTGGGGACAACCAAAGTTAAGGAGTCGTGTTGGCACTGTACTGAAGGCGGGACGGGGGCATAGTTAACAGATGGGCGTCCTCGGCCGATAATGGAAAAAAGAAGGGCGTCCCTTACGAGCACTTGGCTGACTTTACTTGGTCCATTTTTTCTTGCGACCAAGCCTCAAAAAGGTACCCGAACTGACCAGATGACCACTGGAGGGAATCGGAGATGACCTCCCCTTACTTCCCCAGTGGTCACTAACTCCCTCCCACCCTAAAAAAAAAACTTTTAAAATATTTTTTGCCATCCTCAAATGTCATACCCAGCTCCCTGACAGCAGTATGTAGGTCCCTGGAGCAGTTTTAGTGGGTGCAGTGCACTTCAGGCAGGCGGACCCAGGCCCCCCCATACCTGTTACATTTGTGGTGGTAAATGTGAGCCCTTCAAAACCCACTGTAATCACATGTAGGTGCCCCCCTTCACCCCTTAGGGCTGTGGCAGTGTTGTACAGTTGTGGGTTTTGGGGGGCTCAGCACCCAAGGTAAGGGAGCTATGCACCTGGGAGCAATTTCTGAAGTCCACTGCAGTGCCCCCTAGGGTGCCCAGTTGGTGTCCTGGCATATCAGGGGGACCAGTGCACTACGAATGCTGGCTCCTCCCACGACCAAATGGCTTGGATTTGGTCGTTTCTGAGATGGGCGTCCTCTGTTTCCATTATCGCCAAAAACTGGGGACGACCATCTCTAAGGTCGACCTAAATTTCATGATTTTGGTGTCCCCGACCGTATTATCGAAACGAAAGATGGACGTCCATCTTGTTTCGATAATACGGGTTGCCCCGCCCCTTTACAGGGCCGTCCTTAGAGATGGGCGCCCCTGTTCAATTATCATCCTCCACGTTACTATGACATAGTTTTTGGTCTGAAGGGCTCGTATGTTAAACCTAGAGGAAAGGTTTAAAGAGACAAATTGCCAAGCCAGTCTGTTCATTCCAGAGCATTAAATTTCTCCTCTTACTGTTTTTGAGTCGAGCTTTCCAAGTGTACCAAAAGTGCTTAATTACACAAAAGTATGGCGCTTGTTGTACTGAGAAAACATGATGCAAAATGTGCATTCATGATGGTGATCCTGTTCACCTATTTATGAAATTAAGCCCGTACTCTTTTGTGTGAGGAAAAGAATATTTGCATTTTCTGCTTTTGGTGGCGAGAAACTGCGATTCACAGAATGTAAGTGAATATTATAAAGTAATTGACCCGTACTGAGGTCTTTTGTGGGATGAGTGGTATAATTATCCCTTTTGTGGCTCTATCCAGAGAAGCTGAGCTTTGGTAGAATTGGTTTTGTTCTTGGTTTTCTACAATTTCAGCTGTTTTGCCCTCCCTCCAACTCCCCACCCCCCAAATAGTGAGATTCCCTATTTTATGTTAGCTGTTTGGAGGATAGAATTTCATTATGTACAACTTTATAGGATTGTTGTCCAGGGAGCCCCAGGCTGAAGTTAACCTTTCCTCAGCATCCCAGGGAAACGTTAAACCAATAAACAGCCAAGTCACTGGTGCACAATAGCAAATATGGCTGGCTAAATGGGGAGAAGAAATTGTATACTTGAATTTCAACTGCAAATTACATTGCTTACTGTTTCCTGTCTAGGCAAGTAGACCTTTTTAAAGACCATATTTCATATATAGATCAGGTAAGAAGTTTTTATGTGATGTGACCAGTGATAATTGCTTTCTTTTAACTGTAGGAGAGCCCTGGACCTTATCTTTGGGGCATTTGAGGTCTAGGATTACTGACTGATTCTGTGTCCTGGAAAGGACCAGCTAACTCTGTTCTGGTTCTATCCTGTTTGGGTCTGTGTATTCTTAGAATACAAGACTGTGGCTGAAGCTATGGCTGGCTCAGCATTTTTAATATGGAGCCAATTGATGGACTTGTGCTTACACATTCTGCACCATTTTGGTTTGCTTCGTTGTTACTTCTTACCAATGAGTTTTCCTTCTATTCCCCCTGCAGTTTCAGAGATGCCTGTGATGAGGAACTCCAGAGGCGCAGCCAGTAAACTTCCACGAGCTGGCAAAGCCATCATACCAGTGGAGAATGTCATACCAGAGATGGTAAGGGTCTTTGATGCTGATATCTGACTTCTCAAATGACTGCAGTTAAGGTTCCTGAAGTTAATTCATGTTGTCTGGACAGGCCGAACCAGTTGCTCTTTTCATCTACTGTCTTATTTGTTTTCTCTGAATAAGTAGAAGTGAAAAGATGTAGAGGGATACGGTAATACTAATTTGAATTACGTTGTTCCATCTGGACGGTGAGATAGTAGATTGGAGATTAGAGCACAGTGCTGGAGAACCATGATCTGCATCTTTAAATCTTTTACCTTTCCCATTTAATTTCTTTTATTTCAAATTGTACATTGGGTAATAAGTCACAGTGGGTGGAGTCGGGGGGGGGTGGATCTTGCTTTTCTTTTTAAGTCTAGCTAATGCATGCTCAGATTACTGGTTAAAAATACAATTCCTTATCCTGCTAGACCAGTTCGACCCCAGTGGATTGTGTCCACCTAGCAGCAGATGGGAGGCAGTGAAATTTGAATATTCTGGTGACATCACTATAAGAAGTGGTGCAGCCTAGAACACTTCAGTATTTCTCTGCCTCCAGCAGATGGTGCAGGCTGGACTTGTGGAGAGAGGTGACATTGCAAGAAAGAGAAACATTCCTTTGCCTGACTTCCACACTGGGCATTTAGGCATCTGTATGTGGGGGTATGTGGCGAGAGCTGTCTGCTGAGTTCGGTAGCTCCCAGCATCTCCCAATGTTGCTAGGCTAGAGTCCAGAGCAGATGTCTTGGTGGATGTAATTTCTTTGAGGGCATGAATAAACGTGAATAAAGATGAGCCAGTTGTGGTTGATGTAGTGTATCTAGATTTCTCAGAGGACAAGCAGGCTTCCAGTTCTCACAAGTGGGTAGACTATTTGCATGGCCCAGGATTTGGCATATTAGCCAGCAAAAAAATTTTTTGAGAGCCTTCTGGGATGTGAGCTGCATCCCACCACGCATGTGTGGAGCACCTTCCCACCTGCAGAATATCTGCTTTTTTTCAGTTTCTTTCCACGGGAGGAAGCAGCTGCACTTTTCGTTGCTCCTCGCACGCACGGGAAGAGCCTTAACTGCGTTCTCAGCGGGGGGGGGGGGGGGGGGGGGGGTCATTATTATTATTTTTTTTTAATCCTCATTTTCTTTCTTTTTTTTTGGCCCATGTTTAAGCTTTCTTTATTTTTTCGTCACTGGCCCCCATTTAGGCCTGCTCAGATGGGTCTCTTCTTTTTTTTGTGTGTGTGTCTTTTTTCCATTTTTCTGGCACAGTTGTGACTTTTGATGTCGCCGGAGCCATTTTCCCTTCCATGTCATCAGACTCCCAGTGGCTTCAAGCGTTGCTCCCATTGCAACCGGACCATCTAGGGTACTAATACACATTCTTGGTGTATTCAGTGCCTCTGGCTCAACCTTTGCCTTCGTATGAAGAAAACGGCGCAAATTTCCCGAGAGGCTCAACGAGAACTTTTTGGACCTTGGTCCAGTTCTTCGGTGTTTATTTTTATTTTTTATTACATTTGTACCCCGCGCTTTCCCACTCATGGCAGGCTCAATGCGGCAGGCAACTTGCCCAGAGTCACAAGCAGCTGCCTGTGCCGGGAATCGAACTCAGTTCCTCAGTTCCCCAGGACCAAAGTCCACCACCCTAACCACTAGGCCACTCATCCATCGACATTGAGTTCGGCGACATCAAAGGAAGCATTGGCGTTGGGAGTCGAGGTAGAGATGGCTGCTGCGAGACCCCGAGACACTGAGAGCAGTGAGGCGTCGAGTGGGTCTCCACCTGCCTCGAGGCCTCCTGCTATGCAGGCCCCCTGTGACTGACCATCGTCGGACATGACACTTAAGCGACGTGAGTATTCGACATCGTCCTCTTCGGCACCGAGGTGTTTGGATGAAGTGCATCAGAATAAGGTCAAGAAGCACAGACGCTGATCTCCTTTGACACATGGTGCCGGGAGCTCCGGGATGCCGAGAGACTCTGCACCCGAGAAGCGTCAGCGCCTGGAGGACCACTCCCTCTCTATCCAAGAGGTGCCAATGCACCTTTTCCCAGCAGCCGAGATCCTGCTCCCGCACCTTGGGCGGTTCAGCAACCTGACCCCACACCTGCCCTTCAGCCTTTACTAATGGTGGCTCTCGAAGATCATATTTGGGCCTTGCTCCCAGAGCTTTTGGAGGGATTGATGCAGCAATGTGCATCAGGAGTGCCTGCATCTGCCATGCCTGCCGCTGCGGCCCCACCTGGCCTCCAGTACCGGTGCTGCTTGTGGCTCTGGTGTTGATTGCCAACCAGGCCAGTTCTCCTTCGACGTTGTTGGAGGAAGCTTTGCAAGAGCCGACTCCTCGACATGGGTCCTTGATGTTGAGGCGGGCTCAGTCATCCCTGAGGGAAGTGCTGTCCGACATTCAAGAAGATCCCAGGTACTTTTTCTCTGATGAGTCCTATGGGATCCCTTCTGAGCCTTCCTCTGCACCCGAGAGGAGACTGTCTCCACCTAGAGTCTCTTTCACCTCTTTTATACGGGAAATGGCGTAGGCCATTCCATTCCCCGTAAAAGTGGAGGATGAGCTAGGGCCAAGATGCTCGGTATCCTGGACTACACTTCTCCATCTAAGGAGGTGGTGACTGCTCCTCTACACAAGGTGTTCAGGGCAGTCCTCGTATGGAACTGGGCGCCCCCTCTGTTTCTGTGGTCCCCAAGAAGATTTATACTTGGTATCAGATCAACAGGGGACCTGGGTTGGTGAGATCTGTTACCCCACAACTCCATAGTGGTGGATGCCACTCTCAAAAAAAAAAAAAAAAGCCAGGAGTACTATGGACTATGCCTCGGTTCCCCCAGCAGAGAAGCTAGGATCCTGCACTGTTTTGGGAGAAAGATGTATCAGGCTATGAATATCGGGCTATGCTCATCGCCCGTATTCAGTCTTACCAGCTCTTCACGAGCGTCTACTTGCGGAACTCAGTGAGGCAGCTGTCTGACTTGGTTGATGCGCTCCCTCAGGCTGAGCCCTTTCGCCAGCTGGTCAAGCAGCAGAAGGCGTGTCGCAAGTTCTTGTCCAGGGGCACTTGTGACATTTTGACGTGGCATCCAGAATCTCTGCCCAAGGTATACCAATGTGCAGACTCTTATGGCTGTGTTTCTGACCTGGATCATTTTGTCCAGCACAGAATGGCAAATGCCCTTTGCCAGGGGGATAATATTTCGGAAAGAAGGTTGAAGAGGTTGCTGCCCAAATCAAAAAGCACACTGAAGCTATGTCTTCTCTCCCCCGCCAGACGTCTTCTGCAGCCACTTCCTCATCCAGGAGGTATTTTGGTGGATCGTGGCGTATTCCCTATTCCTACTCTAGACGTAGGTATGCTCCTGTGGCTCGCCAGCCTGTTTAGGTTCAACCCCAGTGTGCTCGTTCTCGTCAACAGCATGCGTCCGAGGCCCCTGCTGCTCCTCAGCAAAAGCAAGGAACAAGCTTTTGACTAACCCCAGCACAGCATAGCCGCAGTCAAAGTGTCCGTGCCGGATGACTTTCTGGTTGGAGGGAGGTTAAAAGTTTTTCACCAAAGGTGGCCTCTTATAACCTCCGACTGGTGGATTCTTCAAATAGTTTGGTTAGCATACACCCTCAATTTGTTGTCCAAACCTCCAAATTGCCCACCAAGAGCTCATTCATTCAGCTCTCGGCACAAGCAGGTACTTTCAGAGGAACTCTCCACCCTTCTAAAGGCCCATTCCATATCATCAAGCTGATCAATCCATAGACTGGTGGGTTGTGTCCATCTACCAGCAGGTGGAGATAGAGAGCAAACTTTTGCCTCCCTATATGTGGTCATGTGCTGCCGGAAACTCCTCAGTATGTTCTCTATCTCAGCAGGTGGTGGTCACACACAGCAGCAGCTCTGGCTAGGCCTCCAAGCCTAATCCTTAGGTTTTGTTGAGGCCTGGGGTTGAGGGCTCTTTTGAGCAAGTGCAAACCTGGTGGTGCCAGGTCCCTCCTTTTCTCCCCCCTCCCGCTGGCTCCGTTTAAAAAAAAAAAAAAAAAAAAATTTTAAACGTCTTTAAAGGCGTTTAATTCGACGTTTCTTTAAACGTTCATTGCAGCTACTCACTGGGACACCAGTTCGTTACAGCTCGGAGCGGCAAGCAGGTAATTTTACCTTTTTATAGCGGGCAGGGGGTTCCCCGATTCTTCTCCTCGTGGCAATGGCGTCGGAGGGCGAGGGCGCAAAGGGTCGCTCCCCGGATCGCTGGAGCGCTTCTAGAGGGGATGCGGGGGTTTTACAACCTGATTCGCCCTTGATGGGTGATAGTTTAGTGACCGATGAATGTCCCGGTCGTTCCTCCGGCGTGGCGGTTTTTTTCCCGCCATAAACGCCCATCCCCCGCTCCTCGCCTCCGCCATCTTGGCCGGCCACGCGGCTCGGACGGCTTCTTCGGGGCCGCCCTTGAGGTTGGAGACATTAATGCCATGAACGCCCTTAATTTGGGCGACGGCACAAAAGCGGCTAAAGTTAAGCGCCGTTCTTCCCGCGCGGCTCCTTCACGGAGTTTCGCGCCGGACGCCATTTTGGATGCGCAGCATGTCTCTCCCCCGCTATTGCGAGCGCCGGTTGAGAGTGCGTCTAGGGCTGTTGCCCAGGCTGCGGAAGTGCACAGTCTGGGGGGTTTCTCCCCCGAGTTTGTTTTGCTGCTGCATCAGGCTTTCCTCATGCAAAACGCTGCCCCTGCTCCCTCTTCTGATAAGAGGTTGAGGTTCCCAGAGGTAAACGCCCTCGGGTTGATTTCCAGGCCTTGGAGG